>NC_133472.1:29612921-29912921 GCF_025370935.1 Choristoneura fumiferana
GCTATTTAAGTGTAAAAAAGCCGTGGTGGCCTAGTGGTTTGACCTATCGCCTCTCAAACAGAGGATCGTGGCTTCAAACCCCGGCTCGCACCTCTGAGTTTTTCAAAATTCATGTGCGGAATTACAATTGAAATTTACCACGAGCTTTGCGGTGAAGGAAAAACATCGTAAGGAAACCTGCGAAGCAATTCAATGGTGCGTGTGAAGTTCCCAATCCGCACTGGGCCCGCGTGGGAACTAGGGCCCAAGCCCTCTTGTTCTGAGAGGAGGTCTGTGCCCAGCAGTGGGACGTATATAGGCTGGGATGATGATGATGATAATTTAAGTCTACGCACTGAACTGAAAAAAGTTTGTATTGAAATCCGTTCAGCCGTTTACACACATGTGATGCGCGGTCAAATAAACGACAAACAGATAAACAGACAAAAATTTGGAACGTACATCGATTCTAAGTATCCCCAACCAACTTTTTTTTCGGATATCTTCCATGTAAAGACTTTTGACCCTCTTCAGCTTTATTATATGTATACACCTAGATATCTAGACACGCGGCAGCGTGTCAAGCCAAGTACACGAACCACTTGGTGCCACTTTTGACCCTTCTAGGTATGTATGTCGGCGGCCGATCGTAAAATCCGCAAGATCACGAAATTCCTAGGCATATCGTGAAACGCCGCCATTTCATGATATGCCTAAACGTTGGCCAGGCATATCACGATGTGCCTGAGAAATAATACGGCAGATCGATTAGAGCAACGCATTCGTCGATATTCCTAGCTCTATACCGGGCACATTGTAAAATAGTTTCTTTTTTGGCCACTGGTGGCGCTGCGTACAAACAGAAGATACGGATGATAGTAGAATCCGCATTTTTCGGCATATTATACAGGCTGGAAAATTAACAGCAATCTGGGGGCACGGCAGTGCCGCCGCCAAGTCGAGCAAAACAAAACAAAAGCCGCACCATACTTTTCTCGAAGTCATTCAGGCTATTTTTAACCTATTGTTACCTATAGGGCCTTATGGGACTTAGATATATTATCAATAAAATTCAATTGAACGTGTAGATTAAGAACTATTACATGTTAAAGTTCCTCAGTTTTGTCACTGACATATAAAATTTGCATGAAATTTTTAATCTTTAACCTCGCAAATTAATTGAAATTACTTATTGAAAATGTCTCATCTCGGCACCACTTGTAGCTACAATAAACCGCACCTTCGTGTTGCGGGTGACCATGGGCGGATGTGATTGCTTCTCCGTTCAGGAGACCTTCAGATGACCCACAGGCTCGTTTTCCTCCTCTTATATATAAAAAAACGCTTAAATCAGAATCTGATTTGAGGATGATCGTAAGAAGATAGTGCAACTGAATTAAGGGCAATACGACCTTTTACAGGACGGACGTCTACATGAATAAATGAAATACCTACGATATTTGACTATTCTGTATAATGTTTTATAAATTAAAACTACACAATGCCTGTTATCGAATAGAAAAACAATTTTTAAGCTACCTTTACAAATAACAAAGTTATAGGTAAAGGTTCGAAATTCAACATTAGACAGAGAAAGACATACTGGCATGTGACGTCACCGTACCGCCATACTTGCTGCATAGAGAAAAGCGTTTCAGAAAGAGAGGTACAATGGCCTGCATAAGTGGATGGACACCTTACGTTCTATAATCGTTTGAACACGAGAGTTGACGATTTGGTTAGGTGTTCACAAGAAATGAACTAGATGGCGCTGTTAAACAGTTATTATGATATGATCGATATTTTATCCCCGTAACAGCAATGTGCCGATAGCTGAGTTGGTCGGCTGCTTAGATAAACTCGTAAATGATCATAAGTTCGTATCCTACATATCAGAATTGTTTTTTGTTCTTATTTTTTATTTTTAAGTTTCTATTTTAATTTTGTAGATAACTGATATGGAAATAAAAAAAAACTGAAAAAAGGATAACGTTGCAACAGAAATAATACACGTTTTGAAGTTTAAAACATAAAATTTTTATTCCTAAAAACATATTTCTATTCATTAATATTGACGCAGTTATTATATACTATAATATATTAATTAAATAACTGAAAACCAGAAAGTAGTTTGCGCAGAATACAGAGTAGAATCGATTACACTATGTTTTAAATCAGGTAGTGTTAGAGTTTTTTAAATCTTTTTTTATTGTGTCAGTCTAAATATTACGAATTCATACGCCAATTAAATGTTTTAGGGATGTTCAACAACTAACTTAAAATAAAATGAAAAAATATTTTCTGTGTGTCGTGTGAGGTTTTCAGTTATTTTATTAGCACCTGATCAAAAGTTGTATTTTAACATTTATTGAGGTATTAGCTTAAGTATTCATTTCCGATTCTGGAAAGAGGATTGAAGCCGAACCACAATAAAAAAAATAGTATTTGAAAGTAAATTATACCTGAGACCGGGTTATCATAAGACTCGTACGCGTTATAAACTATAATAATTGAAGTTTTCCAGTTTTAAACATTTACTATCAATAATTGATGGCGTAGATCCACTGTAGTGTGTTACTGACAGTTATAATAAGATTACAGTCATATATTGAACTTTCACACTTATATCACATAAGTAAACAAAACTATCAAGGTATAATTAAAAGTTTTGTTCATAATAATCAAATAATTACTTTCATAACAAAGTGATACCTACAGGATCACAAATAAAGATAAATATTTTGGTTCATATAATACAGTGTGCTAGGAAATCAGATGCGGATATTTTAAGGATCGATTATTTGCATCGTCGTTAATTGGTTTCAATTAAATTAAATTAAAAAAATACAGTTAATTTAATGTTAATGCGAGGATGAATTTTTTTGAACGGAATGGTATTTGTATGAAGCAAAAAATATTACCACACTATACTTAAATAATTTATGTGTATAATTAATTATTAGGTTATTAATTACATACCCTGAAAATATCCGCACCTTATATTTTTATTATAACATAATTTGTTTGAGTATATAACCCGGTCTACACGTAACTATCAATTTTATTTTAATAACTGTTGTAACCACCATGATTGTCGATAACTGCTTGCAAAAGAATCGCATCGATGCAACTAGATTTTCACACATATTAGAGCCGCGAATACTGTCCCTTATTTACACAGTGGGCTTCTAATGTTTCCGGAGTTCGCTTATTTTGTTATCCCAACGTTGGACATGGTTATAACAACTCATAATTTTTCAATGGGATTTAAATCCGGTGATCTGGCAGGCAAGGAACGATTTAACATTATTTTGTGTTGATTAAACCAGTCTTGCACAATTAACTGTTTTTATCTGTAACAATATAAATAACATAAATAATATAACGTAGATATCATTTTAATGAAGAAGTTGGTAGGATGAACGTAACCTAAAAAAACTCACATTAACATTTCTCTACATATTTCCGACATATTTTTTCCTTCTTCATATAAATTAATAATTTCACAACTTTTAACCATCTCAATATTGCGATGAGAACTCATTTAAAGAATAATTACGATAATCAGCAGATTCAACTTGAAAGAGACGATCAAACGATGTTGCAAGCAGCTGAACGTTGGTAGCAATCTTTGTGAGAAAAAACTTAGCCTGGTAGTTTGAAGATCTTCAGTCTACCCTCTTTAAGTTTCGTTGGCCACGCATGACTTACCGATTAATTTTAAGATACCCGATATAGATCCGATTTTCATCGCTTATGATAACAGTAATATGGTCAAGTGGGTTATGAACTTCGTTCTTCGTTCGTATGTCACAAGTTCGAATCCCACCAGGCGATAATATTGAGTTTGTGTTTTTTAAATTTACTGCTAGATTTGAGATTACTAAAGTTGACACTCATCGCAACATGGGTCATCATAAATAAAGAATTTCATTATCATCAGCCTCCCAGCCTATAGATACACGTCCCACTGCTGGTCACAGGCCTCCTCTCAATGAGAGGGCTTGGGCCGTAGTTCCCACGCGGGCCAGTGTGGATTGGGAACTTCACACACACCAAAGAATTGAACAAGAAACGATAGTAATGCGAATAATAATATTCTCCTTCTCTTACGATAAGTACGAAAAGGACAGAAAATGTCGTTACGCGATTCGCGGTATCATCTCACGGTGTCCCACCCAGGCAGGACATAATTTAGTTACTACGCAGCGAAATATAAAATTTCTAACATGAGTATAAAATATTTTTTTAAGGTCAGCGCCAGCGCCATCTAGTGAGATATTAATAAACTAACTAAGTTAGTAATAAGTAAATACGAAATACACTTCAAACACATAGATGGCGCTGTGACTCGCGTCAGACGATTATGTTTTGCATTGTCCATCGACGTTGCAGGCCATAGGTACATATATAGATTTTTCAAAAAATCACTATTAATCCAATTTTCAACCGATTTTAATTTTCTCTTCGCTAAACACTATCTGTACCTATATCTATATTTTCATAATAATATTAAGATATGGAAAAACCAATTGTCAAATACCGTATTGTGGATACGAGTAGCGCAGGGCAGGCAAAGTCGCGCGAAAATAAAGTCTAAGTTAAAGTTCTTACCTAATGCCACCCTATGCCCACGAGGCGAGTTCATTTGCTCTCAACTCAACCTATATCCTAGATCCTAGTGAATTTTTGCGTCTGTCGCGGTTCCTAAGTACGAGGTACTTACCTAATCCTATTCTACCTACTTACTCATTGTTAGTTCGATCGGTTCGGTACCATGTGTAAGAAATCGTATTTATTGATATTTTTTTCACTTTCTTATGAAATACTAGCGTTTACCCGCGGCTTCGCACTCGTAAATCATTAGATACAGCAGTTGAATTGTAATTCCGGGATTTTATTGAATTCTCGTGGGAATTCCCTTAAATTACATCGTGGTTTTCATTGACGTTATATTATAACAAACATGCCAAATTTCATGACTCTAAGCCCAGCGGTTGTTATTTCGGGATTTTATCCTTATCCCGTGGGAATATCGGGATAAAAGTAGCCTATGTGTTATGACAGATGTCCAGCTATCTACATAACAAATTTCATGACTCTAAGCCCAGCGGTTGTTATTTCAAGATTGTATCCCTATCCCGTGGGAATATCGGGATAAAAAGTAGCCTATGTGTTATTCCAGATGTCCAGCAACCTACATACCTACTATATTTGATGACTCTAAGCCCAGCGGTTGTTATTTCAAGATTTTATCCCTATCCCGTGGGAATATCGGGATAAAAAGTAGCCTATGTGTTTTTCCAGACGTCCAGCAATCTACATACTAAATTTGATGACTCTAAGCCCAACGGTTGTTATTTCAAGATTTTATCCCTATCCCGTGAGAATATCGGGAATTGCTGGGTGCGAAGTAAGTACTAGATAGGGGTAATGAAATCTATCGCATCGCTAATAGTGGCAAAAAGTAGAAATAATGTAGGTTCTGTCATCTGTCATACTCATATGAATCTGTCATTAACAAAGCAATTAGTGTAGACTTAACTGCCTAATTTTTGGTAATAGATGTTTGTCTTCTTGTATTATTGAACACAGTCCCTGTTTTGTTCTTAATTCCTCTACATCCCGGACATGTCCAGCTGATACCAACAATTTTCCATTTGAAACGGTTTGTGGTTGATATTTTATATTAGGTAGGTACTTAATACACACAAAACCGGTCGTCAAAATAATACGTATTTTGGTCTGAAAACGATATTTAATTTATTACTAGCGATATTATGTTTACTGTTATTTAAAGAAACCATTAAAGTAGCTTTAGCTTTTTGTTTTACAATAAAAGTACGACTAAACATGAAGTAAACAAACCCTGACATAACCAAAATAAAACACACTTTTTAAATAAATTTTACTTAAGTACCTACCTCATTTAATTATAATGACCAAAAATGAATTCACACCCAAATCACCGTATCACAGTATTGTATTGTATTGTATTGTATTGTAAAACTCTTTATTGTACATAAAACACATGAAAATAACATAACACAGGATAATAAGATGTACAAAGGCGAACTTATGCCTTAAAGGGATCTCTTCCAGTTAACCTTTGAACGATTGACAGGATATCAGACACAAGAGTAGACACTACAAGTACAATGAAAAGGTAAAAGAACCGAAATTTAAATTAACTCAAAAAAAAACATTTCAAATACACATACATATAGGTTACACAAACTAATACATAATAATGAAGTCAATAAACTAGTACATATCAAGACAAATAAACACACACACAGTAATTTGGTATTATAAATTAATACGTGATAGCTTTGATTTTTGTCACAATGTCGCAATTAAATTTCAAAACGTCAGAACCTCAGAGCCGACAAACTTGCGGACACTAGGTGGCGCTGATGTCGTGCACAGAGCCAATAAAAAGTTTTCTATGTTTTAATCCAGGTTATAAAATAACTGTTTACCAAATTTCATCCAAATCCGTCCAGCCGTTTCAGCGTGAAGAAGTAACAAACATACTCACTCACTCACAAACTTTCACATTTATAATATCTAGTAGGATTATCCAAAACAGTTGCGATTATTATTAGTTAAATACTTAGAGTCAACTGTAGCAAATTTGCCTCATGCTGATAATTTTGATGTAGGTGCCAGTATTAGGTATTTAAGTAGAAATAGCTGCAATATTTTAGAAACTTAAAGAAGTTTTGAAACTTATTTAAGAGTCAATTGAGAGTGTACCTGTTACCTATGTAAAGACGAACAAAACTGAATCATATAAGTTGATATAAGTACCAGGGTGGAGAACCTTTGTGCTACTAATGTCATGTTGAAATTCCATACTTTTGTCAAGGAAATCATATCGAAATTGATTATTAAATCACCCCACCTAGTACTTCGCACCGTTCGCACCCTCCCATCCCATCGTAGAACGTTCTCATATACTTAATATATAATATTTTTTCTTGTCAGGCAATAGTACGATGTCAGTGATACTTTCTGTGAAAAGGTTTCATACCGAGTCACGATTTAGTTGGTTGGAGAGTACTACCATTACCATACTACCTACCAACATTCAGGTTCCATTCCAGTAAGTATCTACTTCTTAGTTCTTAGAGGCGCTCGTGAACGTGTGTACAAGTAAGTACTTATAAGTAAGTAGGTACTCTACATTACTTGGGAAATTAAAGTTTTAACAGAAAAAATGTATGATAAGTATATGAGAAAGATAAAACATGACATTCGGTGTCTCATTGCACGGAAACTAAAAGTTTTTAATTAACATTGATATGACCTCAATCAGGGACACTTTCAAGGGCGTGAGGGGGGGATACGCACACCTGGGAGAGGGGGAGAGTTGATTATTTTTAACTTCGCTCTCATTATGAACCTATCCCCATAAATAAATGGATTCCATATATTTTGCCCAATTTTGAGCTAATTTGATTCAACTAAATTACGAACAGTTTTTTGCTATTATTTATTACGACATTCAATGGCTTAACTATCTCTAACTAAACTAAATCGAATAGCTATCGGTTTGAAGTGGATCTCGTAATTCAGTTGAGTATAGGTTGAGTAGCATTTTTTACAATTTGCAATTTATACGGTCGTACATAGGTAAGTAGGTAGGTACCTTGTTTAACTGTGGAAGACTACAGTCGTCTGTGTGGCAAAAATATCATGAGGATACAAGACTTAACTTGTAATTTTAATCGATCGTTCACCCGTAAAACCCTCTAATATCAAATTTCGTCGAAACCGTACAGCCCGTAAAATTGCCCGTTTAAAGCTATGATAAAGATGCCTAGTAGAGTATACCTAGTGAATAGTGGTAGCAAATTATAGTTAATTATAATTAATATTTAAATTAGCTAGTAGATTTTTATTTAGTAGTATTTAGCTCTTAGGAATATGATTGTATTTTCTATAAGTTTATATAATTCTTAAATAAATCAATTCACTCACTAATTCCCGAAATTTGTTAATAATAATAAATATCATGGGACACTTCACACCAATGAGAGCTATCGCGTATGAATTCGCCACTAGAGGCGCTAGTGTAGCGTGAGGTCTCCGAAATGTCAAATCTCATAGTTTTTGGGTGAGCGACGCGGGTTTATTTATAATTATAATAATTTTGTGAATATTTTGCAATATCTGAAATTAATTATGGCAAATATGCGTTCCGGGGCAATGAATGTCTGTGTTTTGAGACAGTTTTGTCTTTCGGAAACCTTTGTCCTCCCTTTTTTCCGAACAAAACGGGGACTATGCAACACTGTGGCATGCTCGATATTTTTATGGTACGGTTTTAAGGTGTATTAAATATGATTTTAATCTAAACTTTTGTTTTCACGCCCGTAATAACAGACTTCGAAAGCCATACTTAAAATTCTCACGCAACAGTGCGCCATCTAGTGAGACAAAAAACGATAGCCCTCATTGACCTAGTCTAGTCCCAAACTAAGCCAAGCTTGTACTATGGATACTAGGCAAACATACTTATATAGATAAATACATATTGAACATCCAAGACCCGAGAACAAACATTCGTATTATTCATACAAATATCTGCCCCGGCCGGGAATCGAACCTGGAACCACAAACTTCGTAGTCAGGTTCTCTAACCACTCGCCCATCCGGTCGTCCAAAGTTGAAACGCTACCTTGTACATAGGACTGATCACTTTAGTGTCCGTTTGTCTGACTAGCAGGCAGGCTGGGTGTCTGCTGTGCCCGTTTATTCAGCAATATGAAAAAATAAGTAAGGCCTCACAATATAATTTGGAAGACCAAATACAAACAAAACTTCAAAAACCGCTTATTTACAATGTACAAAAGTAAAATTCTAATTTTACCTTCCTGCACTTACTTGTCAGTAGGTATGTACCTACTTACAAGGAAGGGTACCCAACTGTCCGACTCCGATTTGATTTATTTTGATATATGTTATAAAGTAGTCTAAAATAACGGACACGTACTTTTTTTTAGCTGCCCAAACTCAATCTGTTTGGAGAAAATGTCCTTCAAAGTACTGAAAATTGACCAAACCTTCTCATTTCTGTTGAGAGATTTGTTCAAGAAAATTGATAATTAATTACTGGTTTCGTTATATGTTGGAGAACATGAAAAAAGAATGGAGGCGTGTTTTGTCATTTCACCACAAACTCATATTTTGTATAAAAAAAAACACGTCTAGGTTTCAAACTTTTCGTCGCTTCACTCACTTCCCTTTGGTTATTTTTTGACTTGAAAACTTCTTAGAATGGCATCGTAACTATACGCAGATTTCCCCACAACGTTTCCTCCCGAAAAGTTCACGGTAAGTTTCAACCGTAATTACAACCCACAAAATTTAGAAGTGCGAGCCCGGGTTTCAATCTGGAATAGGTGTAGTCACGCTTTAAACTGTTAGTAACAAAGTGCGTGGGTGTCAAGTGCAGGCTTGCTTAAAATACTAGGACTGTTTCACCACCCATTGATTAATTTTATTTGACGGGTAAATGTGATGCCGTCTCCGTCTATTCGAACAAAACAAACAAACAAAAGACGGCATCTCATTTATCCGTCAAAAAAAATAATCAATGGATGGTGAAACAGGGGGTAAATGTCTGACAATAGATGACGTGATACTTAATGTAATATTATCCCGAAAAATTGTATGGTAGGTATGTAATATTATAAGTACTTACCTGTTACCTGCCAGTCACGATAATCCAAACTTCATGACAGCCAATCGTTAAGTTATACGTTATAACTACTCCTATTTTGGTTTTTGCACATAAAAAAATTGCAGTTTGTAGATACAATTATTCTACTAATTCCTACTTGAAACTGTGTGCTTGTAAGTAACTCGTAAGAGACGAAGAGACGTTGAAAAACTGTGAATATGTCAATACGAAAGTACTGTCAAAAAGCGGTCAAAGTGCTTATAGATATTATTCGACGTGTCATACTTCCTTCCTATCATAACTTCCTGTAGTTAAATGCATTTAACGTCAAAACCTTACAAAACAAGTTCAAACATAAGTAAATAATACTCCTTGTGGCACGAAACTAGAATTTGGGTTTGTAGGGTGGAAAGGTCTTCTTCTTGAAATAAAACTTCATACGTGAGAGAAGAAAGATTTAATAAATAGATGTCATAATTATAATCTAAAACGGTGAACCAGTTCATTTTGGTCAATTAACAACGTAAACGATGTTACATTTCCCAATTGACTGCACATTATAATCTCGAGTAAAACATTAAGTAGGTAACAATGCTCGAGCCAGACATACGTAGATAGTAAGGTAGAACAACCCACACAGTAAGATACCACTCTTGTATGTTAGGTACAATATTCATATCATAAGTAGGTCAGGGTGCTATTAGGAGTCTCTCAAAACATTAAATATTTGTTGTAATCTTCAAAGTAAAAGTTTTGTTACAAAACTTTTACTTTCAGAAATAGTGACAAGCCGACACTTAGACCTAATGTAAGTTAATAATAATAAGAAAAAAAACGGCGGTCCATAAGCTGATATGTTATATACACAACAATTATTCAAAGAACACACAATGTACAAATTCCATAGGCATATACATATTAAAATTTTCTTGTTTTCTCGTTAGTGAGTAAGCCTACCTTTTACTGAATAGTCAATATTATAGTAGGTATTGCGAGAAGGGTGACGTTGAGTTTATATAAACCTTGGACAACAAAGTTCATTTCATGAACTTAATTACGATTAACAGCTTTTATTTCTTTATTTTTAAATAGTCCAAGTGACTCATGAGTTCATGACATGAAACTGAAAATTTCCATTTAGATACGGTGGTATAGTGCATTCACTTGAGCATTGATTTTTGAAATATCATCCGTGAATTTCGTTTGAAAATGGTACCAATCTGTGTATCGCTCGAATAAAATTTTCAACTACTTATTTGAGAAAATTAATAAGAGCGGTTAATCTTATTGTAATTCAAATACAACATAACTTTTTACCACCTGCAAAAGGTTTAATTCACAGTCGTACCTAATTTCAAATCTCGGCTCTAGCATGCCCATATCTATCAGATTACATTAATAAAATAACACACAAGTCAGCATCAGATTGGCACTTGACCGCATTCTATAACACCAAAGCCCATGTTTTTTTTTCTGTAATAGATACGACTCGCTACCCATGTAGCACCCTGGATTCTATAGTAGGTATAGAATAGATATATGTTGGAAAATACTGTACCCATGTATTTGTACAGTATCAAAAGAAAACTTTAATGCTACACACGTCATATATTAGTTTATGTATGATACAAAACAGTAGTAATAGAGATTTATTATCTAACAATCCATTAATCTCATAGGACACCTCATGCACCATAGGTTTATCAGTGTTGATATTCATATTATAGTACATAATAGTGAAGTTTATCAGAAAGAGAGGCGTTTAATTAAGCAAGTGTGGGAAAGAGCCAAACGTGTCTAACTAGGTGTGAAGAGGGAGATTGTAAGCATTGTACGTCTTATGTAGATATTATAACCATACATATAATAAAAAAACGCATAATCATCGCTATGCGTTACATCAAAATATACCAATAAAGCGTCTTCTAAGTCGGTATTTTTATGCAAGTTAGTTATAATATTTTAGCACCCATTTATGCTAGCATTATACTAGTATGGTGCGTCTAATGTTATACGGATTTACTTCGAACTTTATATTGTTTCTGATTACTGATTACGTTTTACTTCATAAACAATGAAGGCCGAATTACGATTCTTAGTTTTAGAATCTACTACTGCTTAAAATACTGGAAGACTGTAAAAAAACAATAAGAATTTACCAATTAAATCAGGTTTAAATGACTAGCCACCGGCGTACAGCTCAACTGAAACCTATCTAATTTTATTAAAAATATCTATCTAGTTATATGTTAATCGAATTTTAGGTGGATTTGCGCAAAGGGAAAAGAACAGAACAAACAATATTGTAAAGAGATACGCGGGAAATTGTATTATGATGCCAATTTAGACAAACATCCTTAAATAGAAAGAGGATTGCTCAACTAATAGTCGAGAGGAAGCACGAAGTAGTCGCCACGCCAAAGCCTGAGCGAGTCTCACAACACGCGGCGTTAGTAAGTACCTATACTCATTTTAAATGGAAGTTTGGAACGGATGCTCTTAAACAGTTAAATGTATAGGTATATGCCAAAAATACAATTGCATAAGCACGTCTGCAAATAGCTATGTAACCTAAAAAGCATCAGTTTATATAATTCTTAGAGTGATGTAAGTAGGCACAAATCTGAAACATGTAACAAGAGTAAAGTAACAACAAACAGTGCGCAGTAACGCCGCCTACACTTTCAACATACAACCGATCAACACGTAAAGGAATGGTATACGTAGGTAAATTGCAATAAGTTACTTACACTTAATAAGTGACGTTATCAATCATAAATTATTAGGCTAACACCGAAGCACGTAAAAAATGTAATGCGAAATTGTGCGGAATAGAAATAATTGTGCATTGAATATGAAACAGGCCGAAACAGCAAAATAAACGAATAATGAGAGAGGACTACCAAATAGTAAATTAAATACTAGATAATATTTTATTTAGTGCGTAACATAAACTAATTAGTTTTCATATAAAACTCTTCGCACAACAATCAAATAATCATAGAAAACACGATACAAACGTCGTGACTCTGCTCTGTAACTTGAAACTCAGTTTTGTACCTCCGGTTACATTTACACAACCTGTGACATCGAATTAAAATGTGTGGCAGCCTCTTGGTAGCCCTCATTGAGGAAAATGGTTTTACAGCATTATAAATTTATTAAGTTCTATATTTAATATTATACACACTCGTTTTTATTCTCATAATTTTGTTATTACATATCTAATTGTATATTTATCAAAGCAGATTCGGTAATAAATAAAAAAAGATTATTAATAAAAATAATTCTAAGTACCTTAAGCAAAATACAAATATAGGGAGACAATACATGTATAGCACAATTGTGAACATTAATGGTCGTGCAAAAAAAGCTTTGATTGATGCTGTGATACTTTTCGCAATCATCGACCAGCGAGATGAACAACAGTTAAATTAATTCGTGTAATGCAAACGATCAACCAAAAGGTTCTCCACTAATTAAAGGGAGGCCAGCCACTCAAGGCCTCAAAGTTACCAAAAAAGGCATTAAAAACTAAAGCATGCGTTGTACGTTAGTTTTTCTCGATTATTCCATAAAAATTAAATGAAAATTAAAAATGTTGTCTGATAGAACACTTCTTATATAAGTTAATGTGTCTACTCCAATAATTATTCGTGATAGACTTTTATAATGTTTATGACCGGTTTTTAAAGAAAATAAAAGTCTATTTCGAGTAATTATTGGAGTAGACACAATAACTTATATATTAACAAGTGTTCTATCGGACAACATTTTTAATTTGCATTAAATTTTTATGGAATAATCGAGAAAACTAACAAAAATGCAACGTTGCCAGCTCAGCAGGTATAAACGCTCTTAAATGAAAACCATGCCGTTACAAAATAAAATATAATTTTAACGATGAAAAGAATAAAATTCCGATGCAAATAAATAACAAGTAAGTAGGGGATTTGATTTTAAAATGTCGTCGCAATATTAATCTTAAATACTTCAAAATTAAGAACGCAATCTAATTTCCCAAAACGATAAAAAAATCACCTAATTTCCGGTTGTGATAAATAATAGATCCTATTGTTTGTAGGTATATCAATAAAAAAGTAATCAATAATACCTTATAATATTTTTCATTAGCTATCGAGAGCGTCGTATTTTTGGCCATTGCTCTTTGATACCAAATGTAGACTAATACAGTCAAGGTCACTAACATGTAGGTACACACCACGTCTGCCAATTATATACACAGACTTTATTACTGCGACAATAACGTAGAATTATTTTTAAAACTTTCAGCGCATATATATTGGTGAACTTGACTGTAATAAACTACTTCCATGTTAATAGTGTGAAATGAGACGTACAAGGCACGTCAACTGCTAAAGGCAACGGCTGTAAGACAATAATAGACGAGAAGATTATTGCCAAATGTAAAGCACCCAAACCAAACTCCTAAGTACCAAAGTTCATATTGTGCTCTCGACTTTACATACAATTCATACTTTCTCATTCTCCATATCAACTTGCCCCCCCCCCCTCCGGGCCGTAGAACGATGTTATAAAATATATTATTTTCTCCTTACACAAATTCTAAACTAAACAATAATATAATCTGTGTACCTCGTCACGTTTTTCTGTCTGAGTGGACACGGCACGGAAAATAGATTTAACGTTTTCTTTCTTTCGTTTTGTCACTCTTTCCTAGCGTTCTTCTTCCTGAGAATTATTACACACAACACGTTTAACGAGGGCGTTATTTATAAAGTGACAGCCTAGATAGTTTAACGGTCGAGAAAATCAAAAATATTATTTTATGCTACTGTATCGTAATAGGGGTCCTTAAAACATGAGTGTGGGTTTATCACATGAGTGTTTTAAGGCCTAATGAGGTACAGTTGCATACAAATATTTTATCTATATCCATATATTAAATCCTCCATCATGTGTTCAAGTACCATTGAGAATAACCTGCATTAACGAGAACTAGGTAGGTATGTCTGCCTCACGAGCTGCGCCCGCTGCGCGCGCGACCTGCTGCTGCACGTGGTCGCCCCCCCCCCCCGTGCTGTAATGATGTATGAAATCTCATTACGATACAGCCGTGTTCATAATAGAATCCAGTGTCGTAATGCTGGTCATTACCTATGGTTTTTGAACGCATAATTGAGGATTTACTATATGGGTGTAGATAAACGTATATTTTGTTCGAGCTTTTCTTTCAACGGTGCTGTCGTGCCAATAGAATCGTTTTTAACCTATTTTAACGTTGTCGGCTCCTTAGCTATTTCGGCTGCGAGCTATACCGCTTCAAAAATAATACTAAATTATTTCAAATTTAAGACAGATATAAATCATTGAAGCGTTCTTAAAAAGGATAGTAACAACAAAAACATGCATTAATAAGATCTCAACCCGTGACGAGGAAACGACAGATCCGTATTGATATCCGTACATAAATACATATCTATCTACATATCCCAGTGTGTAAAAAGTTATATGGCATCGATGGAATAATCGTGCAATCTTAATACTTAAAAGAGCTTTTTCATTTCGTAAACATTAATTACAATTCATTATACCAATGTTTTTAGAAAACTGTAAACACCGCATATCAATAGTGGAATTTGTTCAGTCAATGGTTAGCAAAGCCAATGGATGGGGTCGTCAGCGACGAAACCGCGCGCGGCGATCAGGGCCTTTACTTAACGCCATCTGAGTGATTAATTGATTATATAACTACGGCTTGCAACCAGATAAGCATTATCGCAAATACAAACTGAAACATAGATGCACAGAAAAACCAGAAAAAAATAGACCAGCGCTGGGAATCGAACCCAGGTCCTCGGCATTCCGTGCCATGGGCTATACCGCTACACCATCACTGGACAGAGGTACAGACACGAATCTCAGCTTGTTTGTTTCTAATTTAGTGACTTAAGCGCTAGCGACATCTATGCTGTAGCCCTCATCGAGAAACTTTTAGCATTCCATTGGAACTAACCGCTAACCCGGACAAGAGATGTCGTTATTAAGCAATCAAATTAAGATTGGTTTTTGGAGTCTTTTTGTATTTTTTTTTATATTTCAACTCCAAATTTTGTTACTTTTACGGTCATCCCGTAAAACCCATGTTGAAAAGATAGATAAGCATTGCTCATAAAGAATGCAACAGGTTTACGCAACGCCGTTACATCACGCGTATGACGTCGACTAGGGGCCCATTAGGGAGTGGGTCAAAGTGTGCGGGTCGTCCGAAGTCCGCACGACCGCTTAGACCTACAATTCGTGTTAATTTACTTTGCCATGGTCCATAAACACTTCCAGTAGGGTAGATACCACTTTAGGGCGATACATTTTCCAAAAATCACTACAAATGAATTGGGACTTTTAATGTTCAAAAGCAAAACATCACAACTACTAAGGATTACAATTAATACAAAACACTAACTATGTAAAACATACTTACAGATCATGTTACAATAAAATTGTATAATAATACTTAGGCTGACTGAGAGCTACATGCTTTTTATCTTCCTTAATTAAAACTAAATCTTAATAATATCAGCTACGCAAATAGATCAGCATAAATATTTTGTATATAACTATGAATGTAATAGTTATTATAATATTCATATTTGTCTGTATCGTTTGATGCGTAAATTGTCTTCATATTGTGCAATAACTTACAGTCTTTCCAATGTCATCTTAGGAAATAATTGTTTAATCTGATTATGTTTATTAAGTAGGTAGGTGAGTCACTACCTTTTAGAGGTTATGTGTATGTACAATAATTCAGTACAATAGTAAAGGGTATAGCCAGGTAACTATGAAGAACCGATCCCAGGTGTAAAAATACCTAAATGTAATCGCTGATATTTTACTAAGGGCCTGTTTCACCATCCATTGATTAGTGTTAACCGCCGGTTAAATGTGATGCCGTCTCCGTCTATTCGAACAAAACAAACAGAGACGGCATCACACCTAACCGTCAGTTAACACTAATCAATGGATGGTGAAACAGCCCTTTAATATTTATCTTAAAATACACAACACGACAAAGGAAAAAAAGAGGATCCAATTTCATGTTTTTTTTAAACTAAATTATAAATAAAGCCAAATGTTTTTCGTAAGTGCTAAATACGACTTTGTGTTCTCGGCAATCTGTTAGCATTTTGGGGTTGTTTGCTAGTAAATGCCAATTTTACGTCTGAGGCCGACATACTTAGATTGTAAACCCTTTAAAAATGTAGCTAGGTATATTCAGATTCAATTTCCACTCAGCTTAAAAGTTTCATACAAATAAAAATATAGTAAAGTTCGAAGGACAAGGGTTTTATTCGAGACAATGTTGGTAGTTTTACGAGTACCTACTTAAAAAATACTCATTACACTACCAGGGATATTTACCAGTGAGGTGGGATGGTGAGACCGAAGCGATTTCAAGGAAGAAATATAATTTTATAAATCCAGACACAATTAAATTATTAGTTCACGAGCAAGTTATTGTCAGGAGCGTTATCTTTTGCGTGGAAATCGAAAAGGAACGCTTACTAAAAATTACAATGTTATTAGGTTCATACTAACTATTATATATTTATTACTAGCTTATGCCCGCGACTACGTCTGCGCGGATCTAGGTTATCGCATGGTGGCGCCCTCTACCGGAATATGTTGTTGATCCTTGGGGTTCAAACTACCTATACTTACCACGCGCCATATAAATCTGCCTAAAAGTTCATTACTTAATACTCAGTTATGACGCATTTTTGAAATACATTTTTTATGGAACGTCTTTACGTTGCTCCCGGATTGTGTTCGAATCGCTTAACGGTATAGTGCCTATTCAATTATTGGAATTATACCTTTATAGTTTTTGTGGTACTAGTCGTGGCAATGAACTTTTAGGCAAAGTTAGGCGGCGGAAGGTATATATACCAAACTTCAACAAAATCCATTCAGTTACTTTCGCATTTATACTATTAGTAGGGATTGCTTAAGGTAGTCCAAGTAGTAACATAATAGGGATAAAATTATCTCTCTATGATGTAAGCCATTAATGTCCCTAGGCTAAGCATTTCCAATAGTAAATTGTATTGTCGCTTAAATAACGACAGTCGTTTAATTCCTTATTCATGGAATCAATGCTCTACCTCGTGCGAATAGTGAGAGTAACTTATTAATAAACTTACTCATCTCAAAAAATCTATTTCAGGTTAGTTTTAATCGCAGGTCAGTCTAATATTGTTTTTCTATTAAAATGTATAGATTGCTGGTCAAATATAAATATAATTTTTCGAACATTTGAATTAAGTTACATTGATATAAGTCTACCGAGTGTGGCCTGTAATATGAGCAAATAATTAAAACATAGATCATACTCGTGAAACTGAACAACATTAGTTCAGCGACTTTTAAAAATAATTAGTTTTTTTAATTTTTATTACACTTTTAAGTTTATTCGAAGAAGCAATGTAAAGCAAAATGCTTGATGTTTGTAGCGTGATAGCCACAGTGATAGGCGACGTCAGTTGTGTTCTAGGATGGCGTACATTGATAGCAGTATTTAATTTGTTTGAAAAAGGGAAAATTCAAAGACTCCAATATTTTTAAAAGTCGCTGAACTAATGTTGTTTATTACAGGCCACACCCGGTATATTTAGCCCGCATATTTTGTGAATATGTACTTTATTTTCTTAATTTTATCCAAGTAACATTTTCGACTTTATTAAGCTTGGCAATTACATTTGGACAATAGACACAACAAAATATATAACTTTATTCACAAGGGGTACCTGACTAACCATGATATTTTTCGTTCGAATTATAAAGGCGATAGTTTTAAAAACTTTCATAAAATATGTCGCACGATAGTTACGGGCATAACCGATTATCGTTGTAAAATAAGCTGACCGAAAATTTTATCCTTACTAGTCATGTGTCAAAATATGATAAGTGATTATTAAGAAGAAGAGAGTTCGATTTTAGATAATCTTGTAAACAAAATAAAATAAGTAAGATTATTTTGACTTGGAAAGTCCTAAATTATGTATTTATTAATACTTTAAACTTACATCTTTTGTCCTGATGTCTGCTCGATCAGTTCACAGGGTCGTCTTAATGTAGTGTCTTTAATTTAAATTATAAACAATACATAAACGTAATTACTTACCAAAGACTGTCATTAGAATGGCTTATGGATAGCTACGAAAAAATTACAGCAACCAACAGGACAATTTTTGTGCTATAACGATGACGTTGCGCACTAGCTCTTAAAAGCAATTCGAATAGGGGTGCTATTTTACAATAGGTTTACATCGTACACTTTGGGATAGATCTACGTGATCTGAATGCATCTTGCTGTTTTGGGGTACTTTGTTTTAAAGTCTCACTGTGACTGCGGGTCGCATTGAAGCAGGCGCACAATGGAGGGGTCGCTTTTGGCGCCCTCTATGAACTCCTCGAGAGACAACTTTCCGTCTTTATTTCGATCCATCTGGCGGAATATTTTGTCCGTCCGCTTCTCCGGCGTAGACTCGTCCTCGGGCATTTTCATCACTGATCCAACCATCTTGTAGATAGCCTGAAAGTCCACATAAAAAGCGTTTTATTATTTACAATTAAGATTCATTCGTGATTATAATGTTGACAAGACCCACCGATTTCAAGCAAGCAACCCACTACTACATACTAAAGTCAACGTGGGACGCCCCAATCCATTCAATTAAAAACACAACTTAATAGTACATTCGTTTCTAGACCTCGCGCAGGTAGAGTGTTGCTTATAAAAGACGAGCTTCTTCCCAGCAGTCGCCGTCGCGACTTAAGCTAATATAGTGCTTTTCTCAAAAATCGAAAAAGTAACTACGAAAAAAAATGTTTTTGTTAAAAATTACAGTTTAATCGGTACCTACAAGTTTTTTGCTGACTGTACTTTTTGATGACTGTACTTGTATTGTCAACTACATTTCATTACCAAATTTCAAGTCGATGCCATTAACCCTTCCCAAGGAGTTCCGTCCCTCGGAGACGATCCTGGCCGGATTACCAGGATGTCACTGCCAGATTTACATAATTATACTAAATATGTCAATCCGACCTCACGAAATTAAGCTTTCAAAATTTGACCCAAAAAAACAAACGGTGCAAGCTAAATAAAAGATGTACCTAATGACATAAATTGTTAAGTATTCACAAATAATTTTTTCTCAAGATCATATTTTGAAGCTATTGTAGACGGAAAAAAGGTAATCGTACTAACTTTTTTTAATTTGGTGTGTAAAGTCATGACTGTGCTTATAAATTTATATGGATTTAAAAAAAAAATAGAGTTGTTTAACAAGACAATGCAGTTTCTATGCAACATTGCTAGTTTTATGACCAAATCAAATCAAATCTTCTGATATCTCTTCTTTCTACGTGTCTGTACCTACTTTATTACACTCGTAGCTAGGATGAAAATGTAAGTACAGTCAACAAAAAGTACAGTCAGTAAAAAGCTTGCAATAAAAAAAAATACATATATAAGTAAAAACTTATTAGTTACTTACAGTGACGATCTCAAGCATCTCCTGGCGCGATATGTATCCGTTACCGTCTAGGTCGTACATAGAAAACGCCCATTTAAGCTTTTGCTCGAGTTTGCCACGCGAGGTCACGCTAAGTGCGCAAAGAAATTCCCGGAAATCTATCGTGCCGTCTCCGTTGGCGTCGAATGTCCGGAACACGTGCTCTGCGAACTAGAGAAATTTATTTTGCGTTAGTATACGTCTTTGAATATTATTTACTCAGACGTCAAAATTTACACCCATCAATTTACGGTTTTTAATTTTCTACAAGAATATTTTACCTTACTAGCATCGCCGTACGGAAAGAAATTCCCGTAAATTTTCTTAAACTCTTCTACGGACAAATGTCCACTGGGGCAATCTTTCAGGAAACCTTTGTACCATTCTTGAATTTCTGCATCTGTAAGAACCATACCAGGATATTTAATGCATGGACTAATAATATGAAGGGCTGATTTAAGTAGCAGTTATCTCATTAATCGTATTTATTTGAACCTCCACAAAGGGACACCTGAATCTATGCAGTTTTACAAGTAGAATACAAAAAATACACCTCGACAAAAATCCAATCCAAGATGGCCGCCATCACAAAATAGCAGACGTCTTTTTTTTAATGTTTTAGTCAAATGTGAAATAGTGGGTATCTAATGAAAGGGCCAGACAAGTAGAATACAGTACCACCACAAAGAAACTGACGTAAAGAACAGTATAAATTCGGCAATTATACTCAAGCGATATCTGGTGAGCTAAAATATTTCTTGCTCTTATTGATGTATTCTTGGCGTGACAACCCTAAACTCCCACTTACCGTGTGCGAATGAATACGAGTTAAGGTTGTCGCACACATAACCGCTCGGCACCGGATCGGCGGCGCCTCACCTCATCTGTCTGCCATCAACCAGGCGTCAACCATACGCAAGCACGTAACGGAAACGGCTCAGCACCTCTGAGGTATCCGCGCGGCTGCGGCTGGGCGAGAGCGCGCTTAAAGCGGGCGGCATCGCGATCGAATCGAAACTGCGAGAGAGACAAGCGGTGGGGAGTAGGCGCGGTGGCCGCGGAGGCAAGGATGGTGGTCTGCGCACTGTACCCGTTCTGGCGGCGAGTCGCAAGCAGCGCGGCGGAGGCCCGATGTAAGCGCGATGACTACGAGTTGCCCGCGCCCGCGCGCCGCTTGCGGATTACTAACTTGAGCCGAGGCTAGGCAACGCTGTTCCGATGCGGATATGTGTGCGTTACAGTATGGAATTTCTTACAAAGAAAACTGGGCGGCTCAGGTTGAGGCGGTGCCGAGCGGTTACGTGTAAGACAACCTTAAGTGATAGACAGAGAAGCATGAAGTAAATAGGCCCAATTCATATGCCAAAATGTCGTTTTTATGTGGGAGTGAAAATTCTATACTCCTACTATTACTTTTCTTAGTTCCTACCCTACTACTATAAGGTTTATTAAAAATCACGATACAAAATATTTTTTTAATTTAATTTTTCATTTATTACGTTATATTTATTGTATTAATTTTTAGTTAACCATATTTACCAAGTTTCAGTTTTACATAAAACATCCACCCTCTTTTCACCCCTACAAAGGTAGAATTTGTTCCAAAATCTCGTCTCAGTGCCCATACTGTCAATGATATTCAAGGTATTATCTTTGGTTCTAGCTGTTTAGACTGTGTTTTGTCTGTGTATATTATAATTATTTTAGAAAATACAAAATATTAAAACACTTCTACACTGCACATCCAAGATTTTTTTATTTACCTGAGAATTCAGTATTCTGCTTCAGATCTTCTAAGACTTCAGGTTTCAGTTTGCTATTTTGTTTACCCATTTTTGATTACTCTTTGATTACGGGACGTATTGTCAATGCTCAAAAACGTGCTCCTCTTAGTAAGGTATCCCGTGGCCCCTGAAAATCATGATATACAATCTATAAATAATAAAACTTAATAGGAACTTATATTAAATTGAATTTAACCATATTGAATTCTATACAAACAGAATACAGCAACAAAGTATGAAGCTAAAGAAAATTCAAAACTACTACTTGACACGTAAATAACGAGACGAATTAAGAACTATTTTTGTATTTTGTATATTATACATGAATAGGCAAAATGTGAATCATTAAAAATATTTATTCTTAGAAATACAACAGAGACTTTATGGGGGCATAGTGGTTACTTCATCTATTAAAAGTGCCTTATACGTAATACTAATGACACCGGGTATACTCTACAATACACCACAAAAAGACAATCCATCGGTAATTAAACAATGATTAGGCTATAAACACTGTTAAAAAACGTACCTCAGACTTAATATATTCTTTAATTTTAAAAAAATCTGATTGTTTCGTCAAGACAAAATATACTACAGGGACTGACAAAATTAAATATAAAGTATTACGTAAGTAAATATTTAAAGAGTATAACAAGCTGTGATGCAAATAATCATTTATTTTTATGCCATTAAATACAAATATCTAAGTTGAAACGGCCTGGTAGGAGTTGTCAATTATAATAGGAAAAACAGCCCTGAGCATCTCTCTCACCCAGACTTGATTTACATTAAATGAATACTTAGGTTATTCTATTAAGTACCTATGTTACGCTCGCTATTAACCATCGTTTACAATTCAAAATGAAATCTTAATTCCGTAACAATTAGGAAAAAGATTCTCTTTTTTCTGACAATAATTTTGACAGTTTCAACTGTGAGAAAAATAACGTTTTTCTATTATTCATCAATTGAACAATTCAATGTCGTTTTTCTAAAAACTACAGATAACTTTTAATATCACATAACAGAGACGCCCCAAAATTATAGTACAATTACTTCGTGTTGCAACTAAGTATCGGGAGTGTTCTTGCCAACGATCTGCCCGGTCATTGCACCTGGGACAGCACTCAAATGTCTACAAAATAGAACTTTCGACAAATGTACATTTTTAATAAATTATTACTCGCTTGCAAGTAATTACCGTCAATTCATAAATTATCCTTCGTTTAATTATTAAATTTTCGTTTTTGTTATAAGGTTAGTTACGGCATTACACATGGCACATTAATGACACTTGAAGCATATAAGAAAAGCAATGTTGAACATTATTTAAGAGTTTGCTACAGAATAAGACAATTCTATAATTAAGTACAAATATTGCTCTTATTAGATCGGTGCGGTAAAGTGCAGGTTAATACGTTTTAAAGATGATCAAGTTGTCTCTATGAGTGGCGAGATTTAGAAACTTTGTAATGTGGAAACAAGTTTTTAAATGCATACCGCTAACTACTAATACTGACTACTTAATAGTTTTATACAATAATATAATAGCAACTGACGCATAGGCCTGGGTCGCGTTATAATGATTTCAATCAAAAAAATAAACTAATTGACTAACAATTCTGAAGTGTTACTTCTCAATTTATGAGATATGTATTATTCGTTCGTATTTAAAATATTAAATCAAGGATTAGTTTACCTACGAGTGTTAATAGTGTATGACGCAGGTTTAACAAAACTTGACGGCGAACTAAACCAATGTATTATTGTTTATGTTGTGATATGTTACACAAGACCCTGTCTGCGAGCTACCTTCAGGTCCAACATGAGTATCATTGATCCCTCTTCCCTACTTGTATAAAATTCAGTCATTATTTATCTTTTTTGTTGTCAACAGTAAACAAATATAAATCTTATTCTAAACTGTAGAACAGAATACAATAAGATATTACGCAAACGTAAAAATGAACCTCTATGAAAAAAAAGGATTGCTATTCTTCGGTATCAACGTAAACTGAATCTGCACCCAAAGAGCGAATTAAAATATCACACATATTACATATAAATTAGCCAGTAATACTATTTTTAATTAATTGTAAACAAATTAATTTATTGTAATTAATTATTATAATATTTCCTACTTGCTATGACATGAGTTTCATTATGCGGGACACAATATTGCAAGTCCTTCGATAGGGCCACTGATTAAATGCTTTTAACGTACATTGTTACTCAGTTTCACTTAAATTAATAAAACATATTATAAATAGCGACACAAGCATAATATACTAAGGACTTAAAAAATCAAAGTATAATAAAGGTATTAAGTGTTGTCTGGAATGTATAAAATAAGGTAAATCTACATTAAATTCCCTGCCAATTTTAACAATTCAGTTATAAGTTCAAATAGTTTACTGTCCGGTGAAACCAAAACCAACAGTTTAATCTTCTTTTTGGAGAAAATTGTTTAAATAAAATAGTGTGTATTATGTGTTGTCTTTTTTTCACAAACAATCAACAACTCCGGTATGTCAGAATTCACCAGACATCAGATCCCACAAATCGACCACTGTATTGTACTCTTGCCTTGATAAGACAGCAGTCAAATATACCGGGTGTGGCATGTAATACGAGCAAATAATTAAAACATAAATCGTACCGGTATTTGTTACAAGAATGTAAAACCTAACATAAAGTGAAACACAAAATTTTATCTGTCCATCCAATGTTTTGCGATATCATCTACGTAATATTCTTGTGCGTAAATTTAAAGAGTTTTCGGTTTACCGGAGTACATCTATCTATCACCAATTGTTTATAAATTAACAGAGTTTCTTATTTTGATATAGATATTTTTTGTACGAAGAGACAGGCGCATATCGATATTGCTGGCACTCTACAAAATGCACTCTATTTTAGGCAAAGATTTCGACACTTGTTACACGATCTCGTTTATATTTTTCCGACAAAAGAAAATAATTTGTGCGTTGAATATTTTGTACTGTTAGTTATTTTTGAACTTGTATTTAATGAAACGATGCATCAAGTTTTCATTTACTTTTTTAATATATACATCAAATATCAGTGACCTCGCGACCCTGTCTGCACCCTGCCAACACAAGTAATGGAGTAAAATTAAAGAAACTGCAAATAACGATATTTCCATAATTAAATTGCACAATTTAATCTAAACAAAATATGACTAGCGTGTAAATACACTAAATATTTTCTTCATTTGTCTCGACAAAATGAAATGACTTACATGTACAACTATGAGGAATAGAATTTTTACGAGGACCCAATTTATTTTTTAATTTTATATTTTTGTCGTTAATTGTTGGAATATGACTATTATGTACGCAAAAACAAAAAAAAAATCTTTCGTCCGTTTATGGTCACTCTTTATCGCGTCGTACGGTAAGGCGTCTAAAGACATCCATTCGCAAAACGTTCTGAGTCATCTAAAACTTTAGTATATTTTAATGGGAATTGCGTTTTAGCAAGAGAAATGCTCATTATGGTAAAGTTTGTTTATTCAAGTATATATTAACAGAAGTTAGGAAACTAAAACTTTGAACTCACGTCGTATACGAGTGTTATATTCATAGTGTCAACTGCAAAAATTGCTTACATTTGCCATCTGTACAAGGATAGATAGGACTAAATTTGACAACTTGGATTTTTTCCCCAGCGACCACGTGTCTGGTAAATCTTCAATTGAATATATGAAAAAAATGCAACCTGGGATACGAACTCAGTCTTTGTACTATATTTTTATTTATTACTGTATCAATCCTATTTTTTATTTATAAGATTTATTTTATAAGGTAAAAAAACAGTCATGTGCCATTTTGCGAACGGAAACCTCATGCACCGAAACCAATAAAAGTCATGTACGTAAAATGAGAGAGAGGACGATGATTTGATAACTATTTACAAAGAGAACTAGAAGGCACAGTAGTGTGAAAACTATGTGATGAGAGATACCTAAAGTCAACTAAAAAGGTGAATAGATGAGAACTTTAGCTTTTTTATCACAATAAAAATGAAAGGACCAAATTATCAAAAGGCGGATCCATGTGAATAAGTCGCATTTTATGCGTTGTGAAGATCCTTATACGAGAGATCCTACATAAAAAAAATATGACACGCTACGATGCAACACAAAACCCACAAAATTTATATTTTCCCGCGTGCATGTGACTTTGACCTTGCTAAGCTTGATAAGCTGATTTTCGCGCAGGGTCTGCCATTCACATTGTTAACACCAGTTATTTACAAGAGAAACATTTAAAAAATCATGTTCGTAGATAGGTAAGTGAAATAGGCAGAAGTCTTGTAGAAATGAATGCACGACTGAAAAAAACAGTATTTATCTCAAGTGAGCTGTTATCGAGCTCGATACAGAAATAAACATTTTACTTGCTTCATTGTATGGCACATGCACATAGATGGCACGATATGAAAACTGACGGTGATGACATATTGATGTCATAAATTAATTAAATAATTGCGTTGCTATGTGCATTGAGTCATTGCACAACAGATAGCGAGTGCATTAATTACTATTTTATACATATTGAGGGGGACATCAAACAGACCTACGCATATTCGGACATCTAAGCGACAGATTATCTGAAACGTGAGTTGTTCGGACATATTACTTATTAAATATAGGACATTCCGACAGCGACAGAAATTTCATATACAATTATCATTCACATACATTTACTTTATCAAATAGGAATGGACATTTCAATATTTTTAATATTCAAGAATTCATTGACTTTATGTTCGTTATAATAATATTCGCTTAGTACAAATATTCTTTTCACAAATATATACTTAGTAAACACGTACTGGAAAAAGCTCGGTGTAGACGATTATAATGAAGAAGCGCAGCTAACGTTATGGATAAATTTACTGTGGCTTCTGCAAGTTTTTTTGCGAACATACATTTCTACTCAGGTGTTGTTACAACAAATAATTAGTCATTCTCAAAGTTAGGTATGTTTGCGTACTAATGCAGAATGTAAGTCAGTCATTTAGATCAAATTTGAATAATGCCGAGTGTTTATCTATAGAACGCGGGCTGCACTCCGCGCAGGCTGCAGGCGCTCGACGGCTGCGCAAACACAATGGGAATTATCTCAGGCTCTACGTAAACGGTGCAGTTTTACCATGCCGACACGACAGCCTCACAACCATTTTCATTACAATACTTGTCAAGTGCCACAGGTAAGTACAACACTACATGTGTATATTTAATTATCGGTAACACATACCGTTAAAGCATAACAATAATTAAATCAATTACTACATTAGAAGTAATTGACTGTTTAAATGCTCTCGTGTTAAATTAAACTTTGGTAAAATGACGTACGTAAATTACGAATAAGTTATTTACAAATGACTTCATTTGATCATCCGCTCTCTTTCTTTGCATCCAACCAAAAGAGTTGAATGGATTGTAATTTCTCAAAATGTCATAAAAGCTGTCGTGTCTAGAGGAGCACGCCGTCGGTTGAGTGTGAGGTATACAGTGAGGGGGTGGGTATGAGCCGCGCGGCCGCTTAAGGGGCCAGCATTTTGGATAACTCCTCGTCCTGGAGGCACCCCTTGAGAAACTCGTCCTGCGTGAGCTGACCATCATTGTTCTCGTCCATCTTGGCGAAGATGTTCTTGGCGCGCTCCTCGGCGGAGTCGGCGGGGCGGTTACTCGAACACGCGCCGAGCATATCGTAGATCGCCTGTAATAAGTACAGTTAAGAGCGTTTATACCTGCTGAGCTGGCAACGTTGCATTTTTGTTAGTTTTTCTCGATTATTCCATGAAAATTGAATGAAAATTAAAAATGTGGCCACTTCTTAATATATAAGTAAATGTGTCTACTCCAAAAATTATTCGTGATAGACTTTTATTTTCTTTAAAAACCGGTCATAAACATTAGTTCGTTTCTATAGTTGCTAAAACGATTTTTCATCTCTTCTGTTCGGAAAGTTTAATTTTCATGGGTAGATAGTCGGGTGGAAAATTGCGTTTTCATCTCTAGGGTGGTTTTTTTTTTAATTTTTCGATTAGCCACGGACTCGAAAAAAGTTGAGTTACGTCAATGACACTTTTTTTTCACGTTTCGGCATGGCCATCTAGATGCACGTCGTCGTGACCAAGAAGCTTATATACAAAACAAGAAATTTGATCTTTATTACTATTCTTCTGAGAGGAGGCCTGTGCCCAGCAGTGGGACGTATAGGCTGGGATGATGATGATGATGATGACGCGCCGACAAAGTACCGACGTCCGACACGTCTTCCAAACCGATACCGAGCGCACAGAAAGCATTCAAGAGCGGCACCGACAATAAGGTACTTACCTTTCTTACTAAACTTTAAGGGATGTTTTAACTCTTAAAAAACGATTTAATAACTTGTGTCTCTGTCAAATTAAAATTTAGACCCTGCTTATTAATATAGAGTAGAAAAAGAAAAAATGATTTTTTTCGACATTTTACTTTAAGCGCGATTATCTCGGAAACTAGAACCGACAACAAGGTACCTTTTCCCAGATAACGCCACAAATTTTAAAATTTCAATTGATCTTTTATTTGGGAAACCCTATAAATAAGTAAGTTCGTATAACATATTTTTTTGCCAAAAAAGGTTTACCACCCCATTTACGTAATATATGACTTGCCTTTGAATAAGAAAAATTGTTTCCGAATCAAAACCTTATGTATGTTTGTTTAAAGTACACTTTTCATTGTCTTGTTTCATTTTTTTAAGGATTCGAATACTAACATATTATTATAAGCACCCATAGTATGGCCGATATCATTACTAGACGGACTTACCTTAAGCTACACGGGAAGTCCGTCTACTCGCCGAACTTTAGAAAATACTATTTTTTTTTGCTTAATTTGTGATTAAAATGATCTGTCTCTATAGCTTAACTATTATTTATGAAATTCTTCATCGTATGCAAGTACAAGTGTTAACGTAGGTGAATAATTAACGCAGCTAGATCACTCCGAGGTAAAAAAAAAAAAAGTATGCCGGTCTTTCCCACATTGACCTTACTTAATTTTTTCGTAATGGCTACGGAAACCTATTTCGAGCGTGTCCAACACGCTATGGCCGGTTTTTTAAGTATTAATATTGTTACATCAATAAATTATTTAACTCATTTGTTTTTCGCGACGTCAATAGCAACTTGAATGAATTTTTGGTAATTATATGTGTAAATTATTACTAAATAGGCACTAGGTTCGTTACGTCACGTCACGACACATTACCTGAACAATTTTCGTCATCTCCTGAATGTCTATAACTCCATTCCCGTCCACATCGTACATGCGGAAAGCCCATTTAAGCTTTTCTTCTGGCGTGCCGCTAGATGTTACGTGAATCGCTTGCAGAAATTCCTACAACAAACATATTTCCAATAGTCGACTACTCCAAAGCTTTACATTTTGACAACCATTTAACAAGCATTCGCTTTATAACAACATTAAATCAACTCGCACGTAAATAAATTAATGACATTAATAAATAAGGAATTCGCTTTCGGCATCGTAAAAATACACACACGCATATAATATCGATCGCAAACTTCGCATTGTTCTATACTACCAGAGGAGAGTTACCTTAAAGTCTATATAGCCGTTCTTGTCCATATCGAATGTGCGGAACACATGATCGCAAAACTCGACCGCGTTACCAGACGGGAAGAACATTTTGTACATGTCGACAAATTTCGCCGGTGTGAGTCTCCCGTTGGGACAGTCTTGCTGCAACAGAACAAGCACAAGCGACGTCAACTTAATGTTAATAAGATCCAACGACACTCACTATAGGCAAAGTCTAGCCCCCTTATTCATAAACGACAATCAAACCTATTTTAGTTAAAATGCCGCTAAAATTCGTTTGTCCTTATCTGTCACTTCGACATTTGTATTTGTTAGAAAGGGACAAAGCATTTGTTAGTTAACATAGGCTTGTTAAGTTTTATGAATAAGGGGGTAAGAACTTAAAGTCACTAAACTCGGCCGTCTAGACAGAGCAACGATGAGGTGCGGTGCGGGGGAGAGCGGCGTGGCCCCGCGGGCGCCCCGCTCACTCCGACGTTCAGTGCGCGATGGTACTGGCTGCGAAGAGTGTCGCAATTTTTCGTGAATATAATTTAATAATTTTTCCGATACAGGAGTGGCCAATTTATTATAAATGCGTTGTACATGTGAAGTATACGGCTGTATGTCAACGTCGTACAGCCGTAATGATGGACAATTGAGATTCCATAAATTTCCGAAGGATGAGAATCGGTACTTACTACTTACCTAACCTACCTAAATCAAATCGCCAGTAACATTATTACGTAAAATAAAATCCCCCGGTCTGTCCGTTAAGTGTACGTAATTACTAAAAATTACGTAAATAGTCCAATGTTATCTTGAATGGACTATAGGCAGTAATGAATGCAGGTACATAATTATACCCACATTAATTTATACATACCTTATTATAGGAACGTACTTGCATATTACTTTTTTGTGACAATCCTGATACATTTCCAGTGTCTAGCCGATTGTCGGCATTTCGCGCTTAGACAAAGAACATTAACCACTGTACATTTTCTTACACTGTGTTATAGGGTTAGTCGAGAAAAAAAATCACCCCCACTTTACGTGTATGGGAGGTACACTAAATATTTTTTTTAGTTTTTTTTTTAACCACTGTCGGCGTGACTGATATGTATATTCATGCCAAATTTCCGCTTTTTAGTACTAACGGTCTCTGAGCTTACCCGCGGACACAGACAGACAGACAGACAGACAGACAGACAGACAGACAGACAGACAGACAGACAGACAGACAGACAGACAGACAGACAGACAGACAGACAGACAGACAGACAGACAGACAGACAGACAGACAGACAGAAAGACAGACAGACAGACAGACGGACGGACTGACAGTCATGGTGAAACTATAAAAGTTCCTAGTTCACTACGGAACCCTAAAAAGAACAAAAGATACCGAGGCTTTCATTTTGGTCTAAGACCGTAACGTCAAAAAAATCTCACGATACCAACGCCATCTATCGATATTTCGCCTGTCTTTTAGCCTTCATTGTGTTTGTTCTGCCCACCTCCTACTGCGTGTAAATAATACATACTAACGATTCACCTAACCTCTACGTGGAATTGAACTACTTCTATCCTACTAATATTATAAATGTGAAAGTTTGTGAGTGAGTGAGTGAGCTTGTGAGTGAGTGAGTATGTTTGTTACTTCTTCACGCTGAAACGGCAGGACGGATTTGGATGAAATTTGGCGAAAAGTTAGTTTATAATCTGGATTAAAAGAAAGGATACTTTTTATCCCGATATTCCCACGGGATAGGGATAAAATAAAACTAACGCCACCGCGCTTAGTCGCGTTGCTCCGAAGACGAAGGGCTACGGATTAGCCCGAAACATGTCGAGCTAAACTCGATTTAAGACGTGAGTTATCCGGGTCAATATATTTAATATAGGGATAAAATCCTTAAATAACAACCGCTGGACTTAGAGTCATGCAATATGGTATGTAGGTAGGTGGACGTCTGGAATAACACATAGGCTACTTTTTATCCCAATGTTCCCACGAGATAGGGATAAAATCTCGAACTAATAACTGCTGGGCTAAGAGTCATGAAATTTGGTATATGTAGATAGATGGACATCTGGAAAAACACATAGGCTACTTCTTATCCCGATATGCCCACGGGATAGGGATAAAATCTCAAAATAACAACCGCTGGGTTTAGTCATGAAATTTGGTATACTTATGTGAGCTTCAAACCTTTATAACTTTGTTATTTGTAAAGGTAGCTTAAAATTGTTTTTCTATTTGATAACAGGCCTTGTGTAGTTTTAATTTATAAAACATATACAAAATAGTCAAATACCGTATTCCCACGAGAAATTAATAAAATCCCGGAATTTCAATTCAACTGTTCTATCTAATGATTTACGCGTGGGAAGCCGCGGGTACAACCTAGTAAGTAATAAAGGAAAGCTTTGTACAAACTTTTCGTATAATAATGCACCATTTGGGAACGGTCTAATTTTCCAACTATTTTACTCCTTAACTGAAGTAAGTATTTAACCCATGCCTCCGCTTCCCAGATATCATTCATTGTATAAAGTTTTTAAAAATTGCATTAACTAATTATTTTATCATTTATAACGTTTATTTTGCTCATGTTTATGTAACATTATGACTAATCGCATAATGCTCATTTCAAAGTTTAGTATGTACATTTTAAGAGCGTTTAAAAACCTGTAGTTTATTCTGTATTTGACTATGTTTTATTTATTTTGGAAATGAACAATTATTCAATTTTAGGCTATCTTTACATAAGACAGTTGACATTGAAGGTTTGAAATTCAAGATTAAGACGGAGAAAGATACTAGCATGTGACGTCACATGCACGTATTCCATATCTACTGCGTCGATAAAAGCGTTTTAGAACTCTTTCTAATGCTCTTTCTTTCTTTTAAGATACATATAGATTTCCAAAAATCATTCAAAGTCAAAAAGTCAAAGTCACAATATCTTTATCCAATCTATTGACCCGGAGATGGTGACACAAAATATTAGATCATTTGTACTAGAATGGCGGTTCTTCAGGGGTCTTCTATTAGGCTCCACAGAAAAGCAGCGCATGCGCACATATCGTGCGGCAACACATGCTGAGTAGAGACCCTTTTTGGTATCCTGTGGTGTCACCAAGTAACATAGTTTTAGTCTTAGTTTTAGGTGGTACTTATGGAGCCAAAATAAACCTTTATTTCTGTCTAATTACGGAATGACAAAAAGATAATGATGGTCATAGCGCTGGTACCGGCGGCCCAATCGCGTGGACGTTAATCGAACGTGTCGGATAAATAACGAGTATCGAACGATTTGTTCCACATAAATTTCCGATAGCCGATAAAAAAGAATATAGGCGGTAGCGTAATGCCATACTTCTCCGGTGTGACTTACAGCCCGCCATACCGACGCGAACACATTGATTTAAAAATAGCCAATAGCGTGTCGGACACGCCCGAAATAGGGTTCCGTAGCCATTACGAAAAAATTAAGTAATATTTTTCAAAGGATTTCGAAATCTTCCAAGTTTAGGGTATATTTTATACCTTAGGCTGCTATTTACTCTTAGGGTCTGTTTCACCATCCATTGATTAGTGTTAACTGACGGTTAAATGTGATGCCGTCTCTATTTGTTTTGATCGAATTGACGGAGACGGCATCACATTTAACCGTCAGTTAACACTAATCAATGGATGGTGAAACAGCCCCTCAAACTACTAATAATTCTCAAGCAAACTTAGCCGTTATAGTTTTCCTTGAATGTTTGATATACTTAACGTCTATGGGAGGAACGCTAAAAAAATGTTTTTTTTTTAGTTTTTTTGTTGTACCATTTTGTCGGCATAGTTTACATATATATCCGTGCAAAATTACAGCTTTCTAGCATTGATAGTCCCTGAGCAAAGCCGCGGACGGACGGACAGATCGACAGACAGACAGACAGACATGGCGAAACTATAAGGGTTCCGTTTTTGCCATTTTGGCTCCGGAACCCCAAAAAACAATTCAACCATTTGTACCAGGCTAATTTTTGCGAAGCTAATCATCGTCGAGTAGCCATTCACGGAAATCACCTTGCCATACTTTTCCGACGGTACCTACCCAATAGCCGCCATACCGCCGCAAAGGAGTAAAATTTTTTTTATTGCAAAACGATTTGTAACAGCCTAAAATTTTTTTTAAAAGTTCAGTGTATGATCATAAATAGAAGTCATACTTACCTGTAGAAGGTGGCGAATTTTTTCAAAATTCTAAGATTTGGCGTATCTTTTTTCCTCGACTAGAAGTATGACAAATATAATAAGGGTCACATTGTATCATATCATTTCCAAAAATCCAAATGCCATACTAAAACAAATGCCCCATGGTTACAATCTGGAATCTTTTTTTTAGATAGAATTACAACTAAACGAACAGAATACAATGATTCGTTGATGTAAAAAATGTTTTTACGTATCTTAGTCGCATTTTCAAAACGTGTCGAGTAATAAGTTTTTCAAGTATGGCAGCAGTTTTTGCCCCTACTATAGTCCATTCAGGACAACATTAGACTCTAGAAGGTCACAGAAGAAGGGGTTCTAAACATTTTTTGTGAAGTCGTAATAATGATGATGATGATGAATAAAAGAAATAAATAGATGAAGTCATAATTTTTTTACTTTGTAAGTAGGTTAATACGTAATGTACTTACAAAATAACACAATATTTATACGTAATTTGCTACATAATATTAATTCGATTTATATTTATACATAGTTTAATAACTGTGTTTCGAGGACTCATCCGCTCTCAATTCCTGTTTAAAAATATTCTACTCGTAGTAACTGCTATGAAGTTTAAGCTTTTTTCCATTCCAAATTACATCAAATTTAGTCCAGTGCCTTAGTTGTGAAAAGTTAACTAATCGTATATGATTAAAGGTCATGACATTTTGATCCAAACTGGCGATTAAAAACTATAAATAATGTACAGAATATTTCTTGAGGTAACAATATTTAATAAAATTTCCGTTTCTTGCATAATGTTATTTACCTCTGCCTCTTTAGGTATTTTATAGGAAGACGTTTCCGTTTTTAACAAAATCGAAAAGTTTTATTATTGTTTTTAAATTATGATGTGAAAAAGAGCAAAGTTAATCTCACTAATATTAATTATAATTGTGAAAGTTTGTTAGTCTGTACCTATGTTTGTTTGTTACGCACCTCTTCACGTCTTAACCGCTGAACCGATTTTGATGAAATTCGGTATATAGATAGTAAAAGTCCCATGGAAGGACATGGCATAGTTTTTATCCGGGAAAATTGCATAGTTCCCGCGAAATAGCAATAAACGAATTAGACGTGAACGGAGTCACGGGCAACAGTTAGTTAATGAATAATTGAAACTACTATTGACGTCTCCGATATTATAATTAGAATTTAGTTTAGATCGTATACTAAAAAAATGCAATTTATTAAATGACTTCCTAAAGCGTGCACTATATAGAGCCTAATTTCCTTCTGTCCATTCCTATATTGAACAGACTACCGTATACGTATTGATAATAACGGTCACATTTTATCAAATACTTTCCAAAAATCCAAATGCAATACTGGTACATAACGTTTTGCGAAAAAAAATACTCCTTTGCGGCGGTACGGTATGGCGGCCATTTGGGTCCGCCAGAAAAGTATGGCATGGTGTATTTCGTGAATGGCTACTCGACGATGATTAGCTGTGCAAAAATTAGCCTGGAGCAAGTGGTTGAATTGTTTTTTTTTTTTTAATTAATGTATTCGCGTCGGTATGGCGGGCTGTAGGTCACACCGGAGAAGTATGGCATTACGCTACCTTTTTTATCGACTATCGGAAAATACAAGCATTTTTGTGAAACAAATCGTTCGACACTCGTTATTTATCCGACACGTTCGATAAACGTCCACGCGATTGGGCCGCCGGTACCAGCGCTATGACCATCATTTTCTTTTTTGTCATTCCGTAATTAGACCCCTGACCGAAGAATGATCTAATATTTTGTGTCACCATCTCCGGGTCTGTTAGGCTATAACAAGCACTTATTATTAGCGTTCCACAGTAGCCCAACAATTAGTATCTATCCGTGACCGTACTACAGTTACTCTACCTTAAATCCTTTATACCACTCTTTGATGGTGGTCTCGTCGTACGATGTGTGAGTTTTGAGAAAGTCCATGTCCTCCTTGGTGAGTTTATCTTTGCTGACGAAACAGCCCATGATGCTTTCTGCAACAAATCAGAACATATTATAAGCATTACCTATTAGTGTCAACAATGGCACTAAGCCTTACATCAGTTGGCCTTAGCGAGTAGTAATACTATACCTAATGCGTAAAGTCTACACTACACCTAATGATAGCGATCTAATCGTATAACTGAAAACGTTACTTGACGTCAGGGTAGCTTAAAGTCTGTTTCGATTTACGTATACCTTCACCAGTTTGTTTACCGGATTCAAACTATTTAAGGTACATCTGAAATCAAGTTTTTTTTAATGTATTGCAAATGGGTTTCTTAAAACTTATGGTCACGCATGAGCCATCCTTAAACGTAACATAATGATAATTCAGGTTAATTGATGATAAAAAATACTATCTTCAACCATTAAACACTTTATTTATTAAACCAGTAGGTGAATATAATCTCAACGTTTTATGAAATAGTGAGTGGGAGCACGTAAAGTACGTTTTTGCGTCAAGATTTTGTACACAATTCCGGTTTCGTAAGACCCCATCATCAATTAACAGCCCTACAAAAGATAATGTGTAAATGCGATAAATGAATATTTACTGCTAGTTAATTGGTTTCAATCTTGTTTCAATAATGTACAATACAACTGTTATATTAGAACTTAACTAATGAATACGTCTAATGAAATACTATCTCAAGCATTTTATGCGACATGGGAGTGGAAATGTCACGGACACGAGGCCGATAAAGATAAAACGTGTCTAGAGTGATGCTTATTGCTTACCCTCGTCTCTAAAACCCTTCCTAGGCAATGGATATGCTACAAAATCTATACACGAAAGCTTTCAATTCATCATAGTGCCATACATTATAAATGTGAGTGAGTTGTGTGTATGAAAATGTGAAAATAGTTTCCATCATCTTAGATAAGCAATAAGGACGGATTTTGCGAATTCTAATTCCTAAGGCATTTTAATAGTCAAAGAGACGTGGTGCTCGAAAAATGAACTTTTTCTCCAATATGCTTGGAAACGTCCGCCTAACTGTCGCAAACATAGTACACGAAGTTCTTCCTTATAGGTAGACTGCCACAAATTAAGAAAAATAAAATCATTTCCCGGCATTCCATTACCATACAGTTTTTTTTTTTTTTTACTTTTTAAATTCATAATATCGAATAAACATTGCTTTTGTACACTAAATACTTACTTATTTACTTTTGTTTTATAAACTACTCATTAAGTGAAATGTAACATTTCTTTGATTAAATAAATGTCTAAACCAGAAATTCATATTTTGACTACGGTAAGTCAATCTAAACAGCCTGACGATCAAATTATTTTTACCTTTTTAGGGTTCCGGAGCCAAAATGGCAAAAACGGAACCCTTATAGTTTCGCCATGTCTGTCTGTCTATCTGTCTGTGCGTCCGCGGCATGCTCACGGACTATCAATGCTAGAAAGCTGAAATTTTGCACGGATATAAAAATAATTTTAGTTTAGATAATCCCATAGACGTAAAACGGGGTGTTTTTTTTTCTCATCCAATTTAGTGTGGGGGTATCGTTGGATAGATCTTTTAAAACCATTAGGGGTTTGCTACGACGGTTTTTCGATTCAATGATTTGTATGCGAAATATTCAACTTTAAAGTGCAAATTTAAATTAAAATCGAGCGCATCCCCCTCTAAATCTAAACCGGTGGGTGGAAAATTTGAAAAACATCAGGATGGTAGTAAGTACCTATATCAAACTTTCAAGGAAAACTATAACGGCTAAGTTAAGCAGCCTAAGGTATAAAATATACCTAAACTTGGAAGATTCCGCATAAAATACTAAACCCTTAGAAAAATATTACTTAATTTTTTCGTAATGGCTACGGAACCCTAGTTTGGGCGTGTCCGACACGCTCTTGGCCGGTGTTTTTTATATTTCGATTTCAAGCACAATTAAACCAAAAAACTGGTAACAAAATAAAATGGTGGAATCAACTAAAAAGCGTTCAGTTTAAACCGTAATTTAGTGATACAAAGTAAACATAGTTATAATGGCTCTTCAAAGGTGGTATACAAGATGAGAATTTGAAAAGGCTTTTTCAGTGCCATTATACCACCTTCATCTTAATTCGGCGTTCTTTATCGCCATATTAAATGCCAAAGCTCTAAATTAGTAATATAATAGAGGTTTACTCGTGGTGAAAACAAAATATCCTTCCTTACTATTATAAAGGGGAAAGTGAGTTAGTTTGTTTGTTTGTTTGTTACGCTTTCACGTCGTAACTACTGCACCGATTCCTATGAAATTTTGCATACGTCATATTAGAGGTCCAGAATAAATAATACGATATTTTTTATCCCGAAAAAAATGCCATTCCCAAGGGATGACCAAAAGTTTGTTTTTGTATTCTAACCGCTGAGCTGACTCTCTACATAAACTATGAATGCACATTACACAAACGTTTTTTTAATAATGTGTTAAAAAGCATGCTTGCTTGCTTGCTGCACCATTTCTTGCATAATCACATGCTTGCTTACACGATTGCTTCCATGCTTGCTTGCATGATTGAATGCATGCTTGCTTGCATGCTTGCTTGCATGCTTGAATGCAGGCTTGAATGCATGCTTGCTACTAGCACTAATTCTTGCAAAATTTCATGATTGCTTGCATGTTTGAATGCATGCTCGAATGCATGCTTGCTTGCACTATTCCTTGCATAATTACATGCTTGCTTACATACTCACTTGCATGCCTGCTTGCATGCCTGCTTGCATATTTGTTTGCCTGCTTGCATGCCTGCTTGCATGTTTGTTTGCTTGCTTGCATGCTTGCATGCTTGCTTGCATGCTTGCTTGCTTTCATGCTTGAATGCAGATTTGAATGCATGCTTCCTTGCAGCAGAGCTTGCAACATTCCTTGCATAATTACATGCTTACTTACATGCTCGCTTTCATGCTTGCTTGCATGCTTGCTTGCATGCTTGCTTGCATGCTTGCTTGCATGCTTGCTTGCATGTTTACTTTCATGCTTGCTTGCATGTTTGCTTGCATGCTTGCTTGCATGCTTGCTTGCTTGCACGCTTGCTTGCACGCTTGCTTGCACGCTTGCTTGCTTTTTAAACTCGTTTACCAGCAAACTCAATTATACTGCTTATGACTTTCTAGCGACGCTATTGCATGCTCCTTTATCAGTAATTATAAGTCATTTTGTTGCTAGCTGTAGCTGTTAAGTCTATTGTACAACCTAGCTGTTAAAGGTTTTTAAATATGCCACTGTACAACTTAAGGAGAATACCTAAAAGACCCCTATGCGACTAATAGGCTGTACAATGCCTGTATAAGCAGCTTGTGTGCTAGTGTAGGTATTTATTGTAACACTAGCTTTTGCCCGCGGCCTCATCTGCGTGGAATTCGGTTATCGCGCGATGTTCCCTCGGAAAGTGTGCATTTTTCCGGGATAAAAAGAAGCCTGTGTCACTCTCTAGCCCATAAACTATCTCTATGCCAAAAATCACTTAGATCCGTTGCTCCGTTGCGGCGTGAAAGAGGGAAAAGCAAACACACTTTCACATTTATCATATTAGTATGAATTAAATGAAAAATACACCTATATGTCGAAAATAGCATAATATGACGAATTACTTTTACCTTTCAGTCACTGCCAATTAGGATGTTAATTGGCACATCAAAAGGCCACACTGGAAAACGCGTTAAAAGAAATTTTGATGAAGCTACGTTTCACTTAGTATCGACAGGAAATTCGATAAATTTGAGCCAAAGCTACCAAGGGGCTTTAATAAAATGCAAAGTCACCCAACGATCCATAACGAAGTCTCTATTTATTAGGTGTACCACCGCCAACCAGGTCGATTTCGTTCTGGACACTTTCGTAAATTTTCCGCTTTTATGCAATTCGCGTTGGCGCAATGCCTCTGTCCACTTTAAAGTGTACATTGAAGACACGATGTATACTAGGATATACCTTCAAATGTCCGAAGGATAAAACTGCCAAGAAGCTCCGCAAGAAGATTGTAAATGTTGAAAATAGTATTGGACAATTGGAACGAATCTGATTTTTTATAATATGACTAGCTGTTGCCCGCGACTCCGTCCGCGTAGAAGTATGAAAAATAGTTTACGTCCTATTCTCAGACCTACCGAATACATACACATAAAATTTCATAAAAATCGATCAAGCCGTTTTGGAGGAGTTTGGTTACATACACTGTGACACGCGAATTTTATATATTAGACTAGCTGTTACCCGCGAATCCGTCCGCGTAGAAGCATGAAAAATAGCTTATACGTCCTATTCTCAGACCTACCGAAGATACACAAAAAAATCATAAAAATCGGTCAAGGCGTTTCAGAGAAGTTTGGTTACAAACATTGTGACCAGAGATTTTTATATAAATTACATTTTATATGTAATATATATTAGATTTTTATAAAAAAAACACGATTAGGAATTGAACCTCTTTTAAATGAATCTGCAGTTATAGGCAAGTGTCAGAATCATAATTCTGGAAATACAACTGTTGTTTGCCAAAACAAGTCTGGTTTAGAAGGAACCGACAAATTGAAAAATTTGATTTTTTTAGACAAAAAATAAATTTTTCGAAGTACCTACGGATTAAGTAAAGAGAAGTCATAATGAACTTCCTTGGAGTATAGGTACATATGTATGCCCTTTCTTTCTAGTGATATATCATTTGTGTTCTAGGTTTCTTTATTGAGGAAAATTATGAACAGTGAATCTTACTTAATTAGGTACTTTAATAAGTTAATGTTCGGCGAGCAAAACAACCGCCTTCGTGAGTCACAAATACTTACCAACACTTTGTGCACATTGTGGAAACGATATTTTTATTGTTTTGATAGTTATTTCAGCTACAGCTATCTCAATAATGAAACGGATTACACAAATGATGTTCATTAGAATCGCACACATTAATAGAAAAGGCACATTTTTTTAATTGAAAATACAAAATGAAAATATAAATGCACAGAAAAACCAGAAAAATAAGACCATCACTGGGAATCGAACCCAGGTCCTCGGTATTCCGTACCGCGTGTTATACCGCTACACCACTGATGGTCAACGGTACCGACACGAATTTCCCCTATGCACCTCATATCTCAGCTTGTTTGTTTCTTTATTTAGCCACTTAAGCAGTGACGTTAAAGTAAAAATTTGGAATTGAAATAAAACATACAAAAAAGATTCCAAAAAACCAATCTCACATTTTTTAAGTTTAAGGCATTTTTTTCATTTCTCCGTTCTTTGAGAAATCTATCCACAAATTTGAAATAGTTTGACAAAAATAAACGTGACTATCCGTAAAATGCGGATGATTTTGGTCCTTGTCTAAACCCATAGTGCGCCGTATCGTTAGAAATAAGCTGATATGTTAAATATTGAACACGCGAACTTTCAATAAATTATTTCATGTTCCCCTCACAAGGAAAAAATATAAATCTAACTCTTATATTAACAGAGCCTGTAAAGCCCATAATACTAATTTCTGTCAAGTAGATGTATGTCATTTATCCTTAGTTAAGTTCAAAAGTGTCATTCTGACCCTTTTGGATTAATAGCATTCATTTTACAATTTTGCATTTTCACCTTTAAATAGTTAATTTAATTTTGTTCAATTAACTGCTAACCGTATTTGTGTTTAGCCAACAAACCTGTTTTTAGTTTTGTTTCCCGTTCATTTTACTTTTACTTAAATGAATCAATGAGTGGTGGCAGCATTAGTTTATGTAAATTGTAATTTGTTTATTTTTAAGAACCATGTACCGTTTGTACCCAAATAAACATTAAAACATTAAACATTTAAAAGAACCTTTTCACAGAAAAAAGCTTCGATTCACGGTTAATTACTTTCTAGACATATATATTTATAAATATGTTTTTCGTTTAACAAAAAAAGTTCACATTGCCTGACAAGGAACATCACTATGACTATGAAGCAACTTAGCAACATAATCGAATATTTTGAAATGTTTTCGAAACCATTCATAAACACTACAAAAAAACGTTTGAAGTGATTTATGTGCACAACAGCGGGATAGTGTTTTACCAAAATAGTTTTTAGAAGGTAAGTCTGATGTCGATGGTTAGGGCGAGTGTCAAAAGTTTCAAAGTTTCAAGTATAATAATGTTTTAAAACGCACTGGATGGGTAAGATAAACTGTACATCTAATTTCACAGTTAAATGTTTTAAATTGGACTTAAAAGCTTTGGTGTGTTGCGAACGCCTCTTTAACCATTAATAACGAAGAATATTTTTAAAGCTAGTCGTATTTTCAATAATTACAATGGATATTGTGACGTTTACGAAATTAATAAGGTTCGGTTTCCAACTCAATGCAAGTGGTCGCTAAATTGCCTTTATCTTATTAAGGGTTAACACTCCTATATAGGCATTAAACTATTTCCTTGAGTCTAAAAACTTTTTATTTATCGTTTAACAATATAGGATAGGAGTATGATAGGCAGATAGGAAATCACTTTTTATTGCAATTCTTAGATCGCTTATTCTTGGTCTAAGACGTAGACAGATTATATGTGGTTTGTAAAACCGCAATTTTTTTTTCTACTCTCGTAGTACAACGTGCCACTAACGATATCGATATCGGTAGTCCAATGAGGTGCATTGTGTAATCGCAACTTTGACATTTCATTGTGAAACGTTTCACAATGTTCTTTTTCGCACTGCAAATGGCGGAAATTAAAAAAAAAACTTCTACCATTCTATTTTATTTACTTAATTATTGTTAAATCGACTTAATAGATTAATTAAAATATGTTTACATAAACAATTATTGAATAATGAATACTTACATAACGGACAAGAAATGAATTTTACAGTAATTATCAAATTTTAATATTTCAACATTTTTTGATTTGGCTGTATTCGAAAAAGTTCCCGGGTACATTCTAAGGTTTTAATTAGTGAAAAAAAAAAACGTTTCAAAATAGCGGGATTGTTCTGCTTTTGCACGAAGTTCTTGAAAATTGAAAGAAATAAAAGGGTTAATCGCAATTTAGACGACTTTTTATTTGTGAGAATGTGTGACTTTGGTAAATTAGGTAATGCGGAAATGATGACGCCGCCAGAAATAAAACAGGCGGCAATAGAAGTGAGCAGTAATTTGCTACCTTTAAAATCGAAAAATTAATTTACCTATTGGCTGTTATGTAAGTATTCATTATTTATTAATTGTTTATGTTTGAGCTCGTAGAAAAAGTAGCGTATGCAACTATTCATAATCAGCCATTGAGACACTCATGCGTACCTCATGTCATAAACTCGCACTCGTGTCTCAATGGCCCTTATTATGATACAGTTGCATAAAATACTATAGAAGGTACAGTCAACAAAGCCAGCCAATTGCTCGAATATTTCTCTATGACAGCAAGAAATTTAGTGTGGTGGCATCTATCTACGTCGTGGCAATATCCATTAATTTTCAATTAAAAAAAGGACTATGTTGTCTAAACAAATAAATAAAAAGATCCCACTTCATAGATAACCTCCTTTTTTATTATTTTTGAAATCGGTTACAAGGTGGACGAGTCGGAATCGAGCCATCTTGAATACTTTTAACGAGCTCGGATACCATTGGTCATCCCGTAAACTCCATAGCGAAAATACAAACTGAAACATAGATGCACAGAAAAACCAGAAAAAGAGACCAGCGCTGGGAATCGAACCCAGGTCCTCAGCATTCCGTGCTGCGTGCTGTACCGCTACACTACCACTGGACCTAGACCTAGTTCTGGTCTATAAATATTTCATTAAAAAAATATTTTTAATACAATTTTTTTTTGCTGACTGTATGTAGTTTTTGTTGATTGTACTTTTATCGTCATCTAAACTACATTTCCGTGCCAAATCTCAAGTCATGCATGCCATTAACCGTTAAAGAGTTCCGTCCTTCAGAGACCACCCTAGTTGGACCACCAGGATGTCACTATCCGATTATTGTATTGTCATCAGATTTAAGTGGGTCAAATTCCACTTGCAAGATTTGACCCGCATCATTTGTACATACAGACATACATACATACACTGCAAGTTAAATGAAAGCGTGTAAAAATAGGATATATATTGTCAGGAAAATAATTATTAAAATGGTTTAAAAGCATTTTTTCAGTCCATTTCCATGTCTTAGGGGTTCAGGTATAAAAAAATGGACCACCGGACCTCCTGGCAATATTCAGAATCATAATTTGCAAGCTTTTCTGAGTTCAAAACTATTCAGAATGCGGTCCTCTAATTTTGCATACACAATTCCCTCCAGAACCCGCTCTAAAATGAAGTTCAGTAAATTTTTATATTTACAATATTCAACCCTTATTAAAACTTTACCAGGCGAAGGGATATATTCCTCCCACATCTTATATCGGTTACCGTAGTCAGGCTTTAACTCCAAACCTCCTACAAAATATTTTGTCGATCCCTGAAAATAGTATTTTATTATCTTCATTCACAACACGCTTCTAAATCGCGTAATATATCTTTGGCGGCCGTTTAGATTCACTTGAACTCTAATTTTAGTAAACTACGGAGAAATTTGAACACTTTCCTTAATTTTTATGAAGAAGAAGATCGAACCATTATTTGATATTTTATAGATTTTGAGTGTTGAAAGGTAATTTAATCTTAAACATAGCTAAATATTCATGCATTTTTGTGTATGACCAAAATTAGGATGTGGGTTGACATTATCCCATGGCCTTATTAGAGTTTAACTGTGCGGGAGCTATTCTTCCCATGGCCCGGTAAATTGTCTTGTCGTGTCATAAAAACTCGCGTAAGTAATAAAACTGTTTTTGTGTTCAACCTAGAGCAAATTCATGTACCTAGCTGTAAAATCTCCTTTTAAAGACTTTCCCTGAAGAATAAGATGTGGGAGGAATATATCCCTTCGCCTGATCAAGAATATAATAAGACAAAATCGAGTATGACAGTTAATTACTTAGACAGGCGATGGGATAACCGTAACCCACATTTTTATTTCTGGTTTAAAGGAACATCTCGGAGTTTCGTAAATACATTTTTTACAAGGCGTTAAATACGGTTGTAACAGTATATAAAGTACGTATGAAGACACGCTAGTTCTAAGGGGCCTGGTAAAGGGTTAAGTTAAGGTAGGCGATTTAGCGACCACATGCATTGATTTGGAAATTCAACCTTATTGATTTAGTAATAAATAAGTTACAATATTCATTGTTATTATTGAAAATACTACTGGCTTTAAAAATATCCTTTGCTAGGTAGTATTCGATAGCTGCCTTTGATTCTGTGGTAGTATGCTCCATCCAATAAACGGGGCCTTATTAAGGGTTAAGATTCTTTCTCGCCATGTGACATTGCGGCTATGTGGGCTGCTGTTCTTATACTTGAACTGCGTGTTAAATCTATGACTCTGCTTGTGTGTGTTTACTGCTAGTTTGTCGCTACTACTATTGAATTAAATATTCATGCAATAAAAAATATTATTCTAGTCGTCTACTTTTAAATTCAGTTGATAGATTATTTAATATGTCAAATTCACAAACCCACAAACAAAAATCACCAGGAAAATAATTGTAGTATGAATATTCCGGTCCATGGCATGTAGGTATGCTACCGTAAGCCTGGCAGTAGGTACAATTGTTTACGACCACTGACCTTTCCTTGTACTTTTTATTTGCGTACAAAAGTGGTAGAGGCCGTAATACTAATTCGTTATCGTGGACAGAGGTTATGTAAAAAACCCTGAAGCTATTCAAGCATTGCAACAGTGAACTCGTCAAAAATTTCAGTTGCCGCCGCCTCGGTACAAAAACTTGGCCTGCAATCGTCAACACATCAATGCATTGCAGACAGTGTCAATGTTACAAAAGCATAGTTACGGTGAGTTATTTACTTCCCGGATTTTAACAATTGATACGATACGAAGCAGAAAGGCAAATGAATATTCATTGTTTTTTAAAGGTAGATGATAATTGTACTGTAGGGTTTTACTAGTCACAGTGAAGAAATGCAGAATAGCTCATTTACGAGTAGATAAGTAGGTCAGTATGGGTAATATAGGACATAAAAAGATTAAGATTGTTTTTTTGGAATCTTTTTGTATTTTTTATTTCAATTCCAAACTTTTACTTTTACGGTCATCCCGTAAAACCTAAATTGAAAATACAAACTGAAACATAGATGCACAGAAAAACCAGAAAAATAAGACCATCACTGGGAATTGAAATAAAAAATACAAAAATATTCCAAAAAACCAATCATAATTTGATTGCTTAGTAACGATATCTCTTGTCCGGGTGAGCGGTTAGTTCCAATGGAGTGCCGAAAAAGTTTCTCGATGAGGGCTACGGCATAGATGTCGCTAGCGTCACTGCTTAAGTGGCTAAATAAGAAACAAACAAGCTGAAATATGAGGTGCATAGGGGAAATTCGTGTCGGTACCGTTGACCATCAGTGGTGTAGCGGTATAGCACGCGGTACGGAATACCGAGGACCTGGGTTCGATTCCCAGTGATGGTCTTGTTTTTCTGGTTTTTCTGTGCATCTATATTTCAGTTTGTATTTTCATAAAAAGATCTGTTCTAAGGAAGTTTTGCTAAAAATTTAAATTTACTACAATTGCTTTATAACTGTACTTTTGTTAACTGCACTTGCATTGTCATTCGATTTCATAAGAAAGCCGATCCGACCACTAGATGTGGGTCAAATTCAACTTTTATGGCTACCGACAGACAGATACCGGGACTGGAATATATTTTTTTCCATACAGTCAGGTTTCATATCCGAACTGAGTAGGTAAGAGTTTTTTTTATTATTTATACATAAATAGGTATAGTTATTCTTTTCACTAAAATCGTTGACATGATTCTAGAGAACAGATCTATTTTTGTCTTAGAGACAATTTCAAAGTTACCCATACTACGGAACCATCTGAATAGGCCATCCTATATTTTGATTATTCTGAATTTTTCAAAAATGCACACACATGGCGAACAAATGTTGTATCGTTATAATATCAATATTAATAAGCATAAAGAAAGCATAATTAAAATAGGTATATTGCTAATCACGGTAAGCCAATGCATCAGCCAAGCTAATAAATCACCAGCTATATCAGAATAATTGATACCTACAGGTTAGAGCCTAGTTAAATTAGACAAAAATTGTTTAGCAAAAAAATTAAAACTTAATTTTAATTTTAAGAAAGACTTAAAAAAACAGATCGACAGTTTTGAGCATTTTTTTAATGAAATTAGGTAAAATTGATAATTTTACTTTGTTCAATTAAGTTTACATAACTAAACTAGAGTTTTAATCTGAATGCCTAGCCTAGGTTCTGTCTTTCAGAAAATGAGTTATGTCTGACGGCTCTGTGATTTCACTTAACGATCGCTTGTGGTTTTGCAAGAAGCCTGTATTGTGCCATCCTTAATAACACAAAGTAGGCCCTGGCTAATTTGCAGTCGGAACTTGTATTAGGTAAAGGTTTTAGTCGGTGCACTGTCCGAATGCCAGTCACGTCGCAGCTCAGACGTCAGACTACTACCAAATTACTTCAATAAGAATTGAAATAACAAGTGACACGAAAACAATAATGTAATTTGTTAAAATTTTCATTTTAAATGCAAGCTTTTATTGCTGATTGTAGTTTTTCTTGACTGTACTTGCGCTGTCATCTAAACTATACCTATTTCCGTAGCAAATTTTGAAGTCAGTGCCATTAACCATTGAGGAGGCGATTCTAGCCGGACTGCCAGGATACCGTTGCCAGATTATTGGGTACTGGCCCTCTATACTACGAATTGCAAAATTCGAACTTCGTATCTTGCCGTCCCGCTGACGCTTCTACTATTTAATACGAGAGTGAGAGGGGCGGTACGATACGTACTTCGATTTTCGAATTTCGTTGCAGCCTTCCTGGCCACTAAGAACGGACTCGTTTAAAAAAAAATAACAAAAGAAAAACTAAAATCGGCGGGAGCAACGCAGTCTTTGGATTTTTATTGTTTGTTTTGTGATAAATGTTTTTATTTCCTCGCAGTGATCGTGAAAAGCACAATGTTTAGTCTCAGCCAAAAGTGCAATAGATCCTTCGGGTCGGTCCTTGAACTAACTAGTTTGTCTATTACTAACTTTCCAGCCTCTACAACAATGTACTATACATACCTCCTAGAAACTTCTTTTATATACTCGTATATATTTTTTAACCTAATAAAATGTAAGTGGCCAGTATTTAGTATGCAACTTGCACGTTTCTCTAAAGAGGTTTCAATCATTCTGCTTTATACATATTATAGCGTGTTTCTAGGATGTATGTACTTAAAGTATTTTATGTAAAAAAAAACATGTTCTCCCTCAGCAATAATTTAAAAAAAAATATATTATAACTTGTTAGTGGGTGTATCACTGGTGAAAAATTATAATCATCCTTAGTAAATGTACAACATATGTGACAGGCTGGAAAAAAAATATTAAAGAAAAATCATACTTCGTTTTTTTTTCTTTCTTTTAACTATAGAGTTTAGGGGGCTGAAAATTTGCAGATTAATTACATACTAATATGGTGCTACATCATCTATAAAAATTACAAGCCGAATCTCGGTGGGGGCAGAATCACTTAGCTTATCCTGGCACGGCTTTCAAATCCATCCAACCACTGGAAGTGGGTCAAATTGAACGTGCAAGATTTAACTAGTAGGTACATGTAGTGTGTACCCGTACAAACATTGCAAGTTCAATAAAAGCCTGTAAAAAGGTTTTACATAACACTTCTCATAAGGCAGAAATGAGCCAATATTGGATTATCTAGGCTCACATTCATAATTAACTTTAAAACTTATGCATACGATTTAGGTACACACGAATATTTGCGTTTGCGGCAGAAAGAACTAAGTACATATTTAGTCCTTACCTTACCGACTGACCGTTTAAAGAGTAAATAATGCAGTTTGTTTGTTCTTACCATGTTTCACGTTTTGCTTCGTAATACCTACTAAATAGTAGTTTTATTTAGCAGGTAGTAGGTAACATTCGTGTTCATGTAACTAGAGTTTACCCACTGCTTCGCACGCGTAAACTATTCGATCTGGTATAGTTACAATTGAAATTCCGGGATTTTACAAAATTCCCGTGGGAAATCCCCAAATTTATATCGTAATCTTCATTGAGGTGTTGTGATAAGAACAACTATCCCGTGGGAATATGGGAATAAATGTAGCCTATGTGTTATTTCAGACATCCAGCTTAGCTATCTACATTTCAAATTTCATGACTCTAAGCCCAGCTCCATCCAGTCGAATAAAAAAAAAATCTGTTGTTTGTTATTTCCAGATCCAGCCATTTTAGCGTGAAGGAGTAACAAACATACACACACACACACACACAAACTTTCGCATTTATAATTATAATATACTAAGTAGGATTAGTAGGATAGTCAGTCACCTGCTTATAGATCTAGTGAATAATGTTTTTTCATCGTTACCTAAATACGAATTTTTCCAACAAAATACATTATTCATTACCTGTACTATTCTGTACAAAAACAGTGATAATAAAAAATCACAAAAGGTTTACGAACACTGTTTCTTATGCATATCTACAAATCTGCAACTGGAGTGCCTAAAACGCCGATGGGCGTCTAATTTAGCTTTACCTGGATGCCGCTGACGCCGCTGGGCGTCTATTCTGCAGAAGCGTTGGCATCACAGGAAAGTACGTAGGTAATCTGGCGCGCGGCATTGAATGGGTTAAAGAGCTTTACAGACTGCAATGCACGATAATGAATAGATTTCTTTTTCCCTGAATGGCAACACTGGCATAGATAAATACATAGCTCGTTTTTGGCTCGAAATTAGAACTTGTGATTTTATTTTGCTTAATATACAAAATGTACACACCCAATATCATATTTTCTCAAGTTTTTCGCGATTCCCAAGGTCAAAGAATCGAATTGCTTTAAAATTCCACCCCACTCCCAGTACGCCCACCGCTCAGGATGTTTTAGAAAATTATGTATGACTTATAATTATTATAACTTTTAGTAAATAACTTTGCTATTGTACGATACTATGATTTGATTCATAGTGGGAAGTGGGAACGCTTGACTTAATTAGTTCGATAGAACTAATGAAAGCAGACCTATAATTCGCGTTTCAACCTAATATTTGGGTAGCTTTGGCAATAACTTCCGTATCAACTCATTAATAATAAATTATGTTCCACATATTCATCATGTCATAACCAGAGCAGAGCACTGGCTTGGTATGGAACACTATAATTAATGTATCATGAAATTCATGAACCACTACACTTTAGGGATTTCTTCAGCGAAGTTTCTTTTGGAAGGGTTAGAAAAGACTATATACCTCCCACCGCCTAACTTTGGCTAAAAGCTCATTGCCCCGAGTAGTACCACAAAAACTATAAAGGTATAATTCCAATAATTGAATAGGCGCTATACCGTTAAGCGATTCGAACACAATCCGAGAGTAACGTAATTTATTTGGCGCGTGGTACAGTAGAAATTTCTAAAAATAAACTTCGGAAAAGGAAACGTCGTGGTCACCAATTGCCGTTCTGGATCGCAGTAGGTGTCAATGTCAACGCAGTGTGAGAGCTTGCTTACCTGTGTTATTACAATGGCTGTCAAACAACCGGCAGCGGGGAAATCAGACGGGGCTTTCAGGGCGGCATAATAGTACGGACGATGCGAGTGAAGTTGACAACAGGCGGAAAAAAAACACGAAAAACGGAATACAATTAATAAAGTGGTACCTAACTGACATCTCTCAAAATATCCAAACTGTAGTCATTTCAATTCATTTTCCCGATATTGACGTCTTTACAAACAAATAAACCTATTTTTTATTTGTAAGGCTGTCTTCAAATTTACATTTCTGTTAAACAAGAGTAATCAGCTTCAGGAGTCATTTCTCGTTTTCTACAAAACGAAAATTTACCGTTGAATAATCACTCATTTTAATTCTTTATAGGTTTTATATCTAACCAACCATTTGAATTTTCTCAATCACTTTATTCTTCAGTGGCATACAACATACGACCTTCGGAAGAATCGATTTATAATAAAAGATAATAATAGCTGTTCTGAGAGATATGAGGGAGCGTAGAAGGATGTTACAGGTATAAAATAAACATACACACGAGATCAACCACGGGAGAATAACTCGTAATGTCGCAACCATCTAAATTATTAACAGGTTTTTACAGGAATTCGCTGTATAAATTCCTATTCTTACTAAATTGCTTATTTTCATAGATAGAGAGATCGAATATAACGGAAATTAAGCTCCGATTCGTAGTATATAGATAATAAGTTTTTTGTTAAAAAAATATTTTTAATATAAGCTTTTTTGTACTTGCATTGTTAAGTTACTAACCATTGAGGAGTTCGGTCCTGAGAAGTCAATCCTGGCTGGACCACCAGAATGTCACTTCACTACCAGATTATTATATTGACACCAGATTTAAGTAAGTATGCCAAATTTCAAGTCAATCCGCTTCTGGAAGTGGGTCAACTTAAACTTGCAAGATTTGACCCACACATAACTACATACATACATTGCAAGTTAAATGAAAGTTTGTAAAAATTGCACGTGGTTATTAGGGCGGAGCGTCTATGTACGGAGAAAAAAAAAGTTGTTTAATCAGTCTCAAATACCTCTAAAAACTTGCATATGAACTAGTTTCTTACATACACATTTTTATATTATTTTTTCGACATAATATGTATCTACCTTACGCCGAAGATTTTGATTCTTATATGACAACTTCGTAATTTCACATAAAAATAAATAAATATTTTTATGCTGAAAAGTGACGGGACGGGACATCAGCTTTAATCAAAAATTGTAACAATACACACAGTTTCGTTTACAAGTCACATTAACATATTTAAATGAAAATTGGTGGCATTGGTAGTTTTGGCAGTCTATTTAATTTATGATTTTGGTACATTTAGTGCGTTACAAAGGCGTTTTACTTAAACTAAGGTATATTTTGAATAAGATGACACCTTAATTTTAGGTAAAAACAATATTTTACGGAATTTAACGTAACAGTTTTTTTTTTATATTTAAATGACAGTAGAGGGCTCAAAGTAGGTTTGAATATTTTTATTTTTCTTATAAACCTTTGAACAAATCGCAACTTTTTAGCACTATTCAGCATTCAAAATCAAAAGAAAAAAAAAACGCTCTACCCTAGTGGTTATATTCAACTGGTCTTTAATACTTTTAATTATCATGCTTACTCGTATTGGTTTCACGGTCACCAAGCTGTAGCCCTAAGGCTGCCTTTTGCTATCGCATTTAAACACATGATTCACATCATCAAAGTCTTAAACAAGCGCATCAAAATCTAAATTAAATATCTCACTGCCATACATTGGACAGATTTGATCTGAGTTCTGCATTTTGTACTTAATCTTCCCTCTTCCCTAAAACCTTATAATCAATAATTAAGCCCGGCAAAACATACACGTGTCGTTAATGAAAAAACTGTTTAGCGAACCATAATAATACACTAGACTTAAATTAAACCCTCGGTATCAGCACTCAGTAGTACCTATGTAATACATGTATATAATTAAAATTGACAATGAAGGGTTACCATTTAAAATACAGGCTTTCAGAGAGACGTGCAAGAACGGTGTAACAGTTGCAGTATTTATTAGCGTATTGATTTAACGCGTCGCGGATATATATAGATAAACACGACATCACCTCACCTGACTCACAAACAACGTACCTACGCTTTTCTCTATAGACAAAATAATAAAAGGATTGAATACCTAATTAAATTACCCTGACTAACACTGAAGATTTAATTGGTGACGCGTCCGTCGTCACTATGCACGAACAAATCAACTCCACTCGCCTCACACAAAAAGCAATAAAGAAAGCATGGACGGACACGACACGTCAGAGCAGATACTAAAAACACTACTTTTTAACAAAAAACTAGAATGGATTCTTACAGCCTTATTCATAAAAAGTTAGAGCCTCCTTGAAGGCTCCTTGAAGGCCCGATGCTAAAAACATGATTCATAAACGTCTGTTAGCGCTAATCAGTCGATCAAGGCTCTGCTAAAGTTAGAGGACCGTAGACCCTCCTTTATCTCTCTGCTAAGTCACAAAATGGCCGCCACAAGTTTGAACAGCTGACTTTGACTAGAGCAAAAAACCATAGGTACCGAAGATATTTATAGTGAAGGCAGGGCTACGCAGATTAAAAAAAAAAACAGGAAAATTTATTTTCAGGAATTTCTATTTAAAAATCCTCTAAATTAGCAACAATCAATTAACAATAAATATGTAAAAAAATAAGGATGATTAACATAATTATGGCTTTTTACACAACATAAACATGCGGATCGGAAATGGCGGGAAAACAAACATCTCGCTTTTTATTTTTTCCTGGTAATTTGCTGTCACTGCTGTCAATTTTTTTTTTTATTATCGATTAGGCCATTTTTTGTCTTTGATTTGTCAAGGTGGCCAACATAACGCGTCTAATCCGTCTATCAGCAGCTCAACAACTAGCAGACTGCTAGCAAGCGTTTATGAATCATACTTCTTGACAACCGTCTAACAAGCTTAATCAGTCTGTTAAGTAACAGACCGATCAAACCTCAATTAAGGATTTTTTATGAATAAGGCTGTTAGACCATTATGATGATGATGATATGTTCTTGTTATCCTAAGACCATCGTGAACGAATATCCCATCAGGCACACATAGTGATACAGTAATACAAAATGCAGAAAAAAAAAAGATCTTAACTTTAAAAACGCGCTTGTCAGATTTTAATTGGGTTGTTTTTAGCGCAGTGTAACTGTCATTTCTGCCTTCAAATTTAAATATTTATCTACTAAACTAATAAATCAGCGACTAATTTTAAGCGCCTAATAAATACTTTTCAATAAAATGTAATCCAAGCTACGTTTTAATGAATAAGCATCACGATTATTATATAGCAAGTAAATTTGTAATATGTCTACAAATGTTTAGCTTCTAATAAGTGTCTTTATTGCATCTAATTAATAATTTTAACAGACTAACTTAATACTATCACCTCTATTTTTATAAGTTAGTATATGGAAGTTATGACTGAATCTATGACATCAAAAAATGAATAGTGGTAGGTCAAATTTTATATTATGACCAATATTTTTATACCTGTTAAAATTTATGCAATAAGCGACCAAATCTTTTTTAATTAAACATGAAAAAAAACTATTAATGATAATCTGAGGGGCATAAGGTAAAAAACAAACTATCATTTCGTCTGTGCCACGGGGCTTCTATTTTCTGCTCTGAGGTAAAAGGGTAACGAACGAATTTATCATTTCTTTTGAGTTGTGTTTCAAGTCAAAAGAGACCCACATGAAAGTTGACGAAGCCCCGCTCTGGCTGTGGCGGGGCTTCTATTTTCTGGTCAGTAAAGAGGTAACGAACGAAGTTATCATTTCTTCTGTGTTGTGTATCAAGGCAAAAGTGGCCCGCCAGAAAGTCGACGAAGCCCCGCCATGGCGGGGCTTCTATTTTCTGTTCTGACGTACAAAAGGTAACAAACGAGCTTATCATTTCTTCTGTGTTGTATATCAAGGCTAAAGCGTCCCGCCAGAAAGTCTATTTTCTGCTTTGAGGTACAAAAGGCAACGACCAAACTTATAATTTCTTCTGTGTTGTGTATCAAAGCAAAAGGGGCCCGCCAGAAAGTCGATGAAGCCCCGCTACGGCGGGGCTTCTATTTTCTACTTTGAGGTACAAAAGTCAACGACCGAATCTATCGTCACTACTTTGAAAAAATCTCGTATCTCAAATCAATACGTCTACAAATTTGACCCTTAAAACAATGTTCATTAGGTTCACTCGGAAAGATTATCGATTTTGAAATACCAGCTTTTTTCACAAAGTAGTGACGCTATCATTTCTTGTGTTGTGTATTAAGACAAAAGCGGCCCGCCAGAAAGTCGACGAAGCCCCGCTATGGCGGGGCTTCTATTTTCTACTCTGCGGTTCAAAAGCTAACGAACGAAGCTATTATGAAATGAGTGAATTTTTGTTAAAGAATACGAGCACTTCTAAATCGTGTCTAATTGTAAACAAATACATGCTACACGTTGCGGTATTCTGAATGCAGCACGCTCATTGGCGGGTCGGCCGGTTACGGCGCGTGCGCGCTCTCATTCCCGCGCAGCGTACCACGAGGTGTGTTGCTAATTTTCATTAAAAAACAAGACGGATTATTAATTTAGTTGCTAAGTCATTATTTACGATTCTCTTTATTTGAGGTTGATTTTGATTAAATTAATTGACAGCTGACTTACAATATTAGTCGCCAAATCATCAATTTATATTTATCGGTAGCCGAGTTATATCGGGTGTCCCAAAAAGGACGCAAGATTTCAATTTGCCGCCATTTTTGTATTTTAGTGCTGGCTGGTTATACGAAAGATCATCGCGTTTTTATTATTGAACAATATTTCGAAAGAAGTTTGTCGTGTACGGTTCGAAAATTCCGTACAAAATATGGTCGGAATATTGACTCGACTTCATCAACTGTGAGTAAAGTGGTTGCAAAATTCAGGGAGAGTGGATCAATTCATGATGTTCATTCCACTGGTCGTCCAAAAACAAGCCGTTCAGATGGCAATGCTTTAAAAGAAAAAAATTCGACGCTGCATTGGAGAAATTCAGCCACATCTATGCAAAATGGTCATAGAAAATTTTGACAAAAGAGTGCGTATGTGCCAGCAAAGCCTAGGAGGACATTTGCCTGACGTATTATTCCACAAATAACCCTATTTTATGTACTTCAAGATTTTATATACAAATATATTATAACGAAAAAAAGAAGTGTTTTTCATCAATTTCAAATCTTGCGTCCTTTTTGGGACACCCTATATTATTTGTTATTTGTAAATTGTCGCTCGATTTTGCATTATTTGCTGGTATTGTAAAGATGGCAGATTAGTTTAATAGAAGCTTTTCTATTAACCCGTTGCTTGCATACAAAAACAGATGTTTCGTTGCGGATGCTAAATAAAACTTGTCGCGGCACTTATTATTTCCCATTTTATTTTATGAATCTGATTCTTTAAGCGATCTACAAAGCGGTTTAACACCTTGAATACAAGAGTAACTGACAAAAAATAAACAGAGAAGCCCTCTCCATAACAAATTTCGATTTTGTACATACGGGTGACAAACTTCCTTTGTATAGAATTAGCTGAAATTCAAGGATTTAGGATAGGTAGTCCAATAAACTTATTGTTGATCGAAGCCAATCAATAAGGAAAAACTGAAAATTAAGTAAGAGACAAAGTTCTAACACTCTTCGTACGTTATATCTTAATTTTATTAGGGTTCTGTACCCAAAGGGTGCCAAGCCTATTACTGAGATAGAAAAATAGAATAAAAAAAAATATTTAAGAGGGGCAACCATACAACAAAAGTGATTTTGTTGCCGTTTTTTGCTTGATATTAATAAATAACGAACGGCAACAGGTAGACGCTTGCAATATTCACAGAATATTTAGTTGTATAATCACTTTAAAATAAATAAAATAAATATTTAAGCGGGGGTATGGGAATACCACAAATTTGTTTTTTATCGTTTTTTTGCTAATGTCTAATGTTGTATACATAGACAAGCCTAAAATGATAGTTTTCAATAAACTGAAATGTGTCAAATACACTCAACAGGTTATTGTGGTAACATTGTTAAGTTTAATTTACAGTAGAATCCGCTTATTATGACTTCGCCCACAATGACCAACCGCTTATAATGACTTAATTGCATTGTAAAATTTGGTTTCATATAAAATTCTCTATAAAAGAGTTTGAATATAATGACTTCGCTTAGTCCGCTTTTTGTGACATGTCGGTTATTATGACCTAATTTTAATTGAATTATAGTGACCTTCATGATGTTTCACATTTATTTTTGCGGCCCCAAGCACTCTTTAAAATGGAGAATCAAACTCATCTGTTAATTTGGTTCGCTAGGTCATAACATTAAGGAATCGTCGAGTTCAAATGTTGTGAAACTGAAGAAATTTTGAAATACAAGCCAGAAATGGTTGACCAAGCGATAATTCAGTGGTATGATAACATATTAAGCCCATTAAATGAAAGGTCTAGCAGATTTTCTTATTTTCTAAGATTATGCTTTGTGTGACGTCCGTTAATATTACGAATTGGTGAGCCTATCAGACTCGCAATTTACTTTTTAAATGTTACTACTTTTTAGGGTTCCGGAGCCAAAATGGCAAAAACGGAACCCTTGTAGTTTCGCCATGTCTGTCTGTCTGGCTGTCCGTCCGTCCGCGGCTTTGCTTAGGGACTATCAATGCTAGAAAGCTGTAATTTTGCACGGATATATATGTAAACTATGCCGACAAAATAGTACAATAAAAAACTAAAAAAAAATTTTTTTAGGGTACCTCCCATAGACGTAAAGTGGGAGTGTTTTTTTTTTCTTATCCAACCCTATAGTGTGGGGCTGTGGGGTATCGTTGGATAGGTCTTTTAAAACCATTAGGGGTTTGCTAAGAAGATTTTTCGATTCATTGATTTTTTGCGAAATATTTAACTTGCAAATTTTCATTAAAATGCAGCACTAGGACATAACGTAAACTGTTTTTGAGAAGTTCTTCAAAACTCTGAAAGGATTAAGATAATAAACTAACACCACATTCTCGAAGCAGTTTTTTTTTAGATCATCCACTTTTAAATGTCCGCAGGATGCCATTATAACATATAATTTAAAATTTTTGGAAATATAGCTCAATCGTTTGATCATGATTGACATATTAAATATGTCATAGTTTTCTCTATAGGTACTAATACTCTTTGGTCATGGTCATTCATGTCACCCGTCATAGCGACAATGTATATGGTATGTGCTAGTGTCGCTCCCTACGCAGAGCTTTGCCTAATATGCCCTATTGTCATCAGATCAGGATCTGATAATGGGCTCCTGGAGAAATCGACGGGACATTTCGAATATTAGAAGCATAATTATCGTGATTTGAGCACTTTTTTAGAAACTCGTGAATTTGCTCTCGAAAATCATCATATGGTGAAGCAAAGTGTATCGTCGTTGAAGCCGGTATTTCATGTCAAAAAGAGATTGTTTTCAGTATCTATTTTGTAAATGAATGGAAGTCATCTTCCATAACTTCCTAAAAGTAAAATAAATAATAACTTAGTGGTTTTTTGCATTTTATTAAGTAACAAATTTTTCTGAAAAGTTCACAAAAGTTCTGTAGAAGGTATAGGTAGCATATTGTCAGAGCATGCTTCAACGAAGCATATACACTTTCAGCAGATATTCATCGTACTGAAACGTCTCGGTTTAGGCATTTTAAAACCAATTTTTAAAGCTACGTTGAAAATTGATATTGATACGCTGTTAAGTACATAAATGACTAGATACTCAGGGATAGTAGGCCAGATGGCCATGAAATGATAAGTTTATTGGCGGAATATAGGTAACATAATAATAATATATAAAATCATTTACTTGATTTTACGATATTCAAAAACTGTTAAGGTTCACTTAAAAAGGTTAAAAAAGTATCCTTTCAGTTATGGCTTATGAGCCGCAACGAGTTTGGCCCACTTTCTTGCCAGGTAGGTACTTACCTACATTTGAATAAGTTCTGTACTTAGACTTCGAATCAACAGTTACAGATTTTGGGTAGGTACCCACTGTATAGAGTAGTATAGACTGACTATAAGACAAATAAATCAGAACTCAAGACATGCGCAGTAAGAATAAGAATAGGTAACCTATCATGTGAAAGTAAGCTTTCGTGTCGTATACCTTGTTTTTTTTAATAGATTTTAAGAATTTTTAATAGTTAGATATTTTTTGGATGTTAACACAAAAACAATTATTATTATCTAGGATGCATTATATTTCACGACTGCGTTTAACAAACCGCTCCACAAATACCGATACCGATGATTCCTCGTGGTTTACGATTTAACAATCTAACTTTAGACATATAAACCAGATGGCTAGCTCACGCTCAATAGAAATATTTGAATACACTTTACGCACACTTCTATTAGAGAATGAGATAACTAAAAAAATATAGAAGAAGAAACGATTGAAAAACTAAATTAAAAATATATTACAACTTAAATTATTGATCGCTAACAATTAAATTTAAGTAAACATAAAATCGGAAACAAAGGGCAATCTGAATTGACCTGACTTACCTTTCTAAATCCGCCGTGTGAGATCAATCAAAATTATGACAAATGTATCTAGGCGCTCGTTTTCAGATGCGTCCACCGCGATATTAATTAGCTTCAGCGTTCATCGCGCGAAATTAAATAGGTAAACGCGGCGCGTAATGCACTGTTTACAAGGCCGGCGCCGACGGCGACCGCTAGGCGAATATCCCGAGAAAACGTCGTGCTCGAGCAGCCACACGAAACGCTCAGATCGATACCGCCTCTGCCGCGCGCTCCCTTTCGAATGCTCCTCTATAGCCAGGAGACAAGGGTTTCAGATGACCGGTGTCCGCTTAGGCCCTACTCTTGATCAGACGGCTCCAACCCTATGATGTATTTCACTATGGCTAATATCTAACGTAATTCTCAGTTGGCTCTGCAAAGCACTTTAAGTTGTGACGTAGTAGGACACAAGAGAAGCGGGGAGCATGCGCGGTGCGAGGTAGGCGCGGCGGCGCAAGGCGACCAGGCGGCTGAGGCGGAGGCGGAGGCGGCGGCGGCTTTACCGTTGTCGGCGAGCACAGCGCTGAGAACAAAGCTCGGCACGTCTGTTGCCCAGGTAGAGCTGGCAACGGGCTTCAGCGATGTCGACCAGCACCCGTCTGACGCCGCGCCGCGTCTTACTATGCTTTCAGACTCACGCGATATGAACCAACGACACGCACTGCTTGCGACCTCCGCATAACAACCACGCGAATGTACATTAAGCGTTTAAACATGTACACTATTTTATTAACATTTGAGATACTTTCTATAATAAGTTGTTGTGATTTTTAGGACAACCTAGGTACCTAATTGCATTATAATCGAAGCCAATTACTTATATAGGTATTATGTATGTATGATACATGTAAGTACTAAATTTCAGGTCAATCGGACCATTTAATTTACCTAAGTAAAATCGAGTTGCAAGATTTTTTAACATTATTACCATCTGTTTTTTAATCAACTATCTCAGATGCCAATCATATACATTCTATGACAATAAATCTAATTTAATAATTAATTCTGTGACAATAAAAACAAAAAAAATGCTATCTAACATGAGTTTGACAAGTTTATTGGGGTAGGGGATATAAGTTTAATATTGTAAGATAACGATTAAACACGAATGAATCCGTAATTAATCCGCGCAAACTCTTACTCCCCGGTCCGTTCGCATGGTTGGCAAATGTAGTTAGAGCTTACGGTTTAAGGTCTTAATTACACTATCTTAAGATTTTAATACAAACTTCTACTTCGAGGCCTTCTTGTGTGCAAGATTGACGGTAGTCTGCGTCTTCGGGTTTCTAATAGACTAATGGTGATTTTCCACCGGCGAGGCTAGATGAGACGAAGCGAGAATCCTCGTCTCGTCTCGCCGCGCCGGTGGAAAATTACCTTAATGCGTAATTCTTATTTAACACCCCTGACTTGCATTCGTATGTTGTTACAAATAAAAGTTATAGCCTGACCAGGTTGCGTTCGTTAAGGACGAACAGCCCTAAAAAAAGCATCTAGTTCGAAATTTGGTACGATATTTCTTCAAGTTAACGATACTGATAGAAGTACCACAAGAACGGGTTCGCACTACAACAACCCGAAACCGATCCGAATCCGAGAAAATACGGTCCGGAGTAGTCGTAGAACTATTTGTATGGTGAAATCGGATGACGGAAATCAGATCAAGTGCTTAAACTAAATACGATACAAATATACTTCGACGATTAGGCTGCGGCTCTACTGAGGCGAAAACGAGCGGAGCGGAGAGGAGACCTGTAGGGATCGACAAATCATATTAGTTAAATCCAGATCTCGCCTCCGCCTCATAATCATCAGAGGTGTAGGGATTGGTCTATACCTACACTTCTCCTCTCCGCTCAGCTCGTCTCCGCCTCAGTGGAGCCGCAGCCTAATCGTCGAAGTATATTTGTATCGTATTTAATTTAAGCACTTGATCTGATTTCCGTCATCCGATCATCTGTACTCCAAATTTTATTGATATACATCTTGTAGTTTTCGAGTAAAATGCCTGTGACATACAGACGGACGGACAGACAGACAGACAGACAGACAGACAGACAGACAGAGACGGAGTTGACGAAACTATAAGAGTTCCGTTTTTGCCATTTTGGCTCCGGAACCCTAAAAATAGGGTATATTCCTGTTTTTTTTTCTGATTGTTGATTCTTCCCAGGCTACAAATTATGGAAGAGTTTAGGTACCCATAAAACAGTATAAAAAACGACGACTTGCTAATTTAAGGTCAGACGAAAGGAAGCGGTAGTAATCAGCCGGTTGGTTGAGTAGGTCCGGGGCGTACGAATGGCAAGCCATTTATCAATGTTCCCTGTTAGAATTAGCACCTTTACCACAACTTGACTCAGTGGGAAAATAAAACTCAAACAGTAAAACTCTATCTAATTACGGACAATCCGGGGTTTTGCTTTGGTTTTCGGATCATACAGATTTATGATCGTAGAAGGCCGTCGGTTGATCCAATGTGTATCTTATGAAGTACAGTAACCCCGCGGACATAACATGGCCTTTTAATGTTAACCTACCTGTGATTAATAGTAATAAAAAAAGCTTGCTTCTTCAATCGAGAACAATAAAATTAACAGATTATGCTTACCGCCGTTTTACTCCTACAATATATTTAAATATCGCATCTTCAATAGTAATTTACTCACCAAGGAGAGTAATCTATAAAGGTACTCTCCTAGGTAATCTATAAAGTATACCCTCGAGTAATGTGTCCTACAACTAGCTACAAGTTTTTTTTTATTGTTTTCGTGGCAACACAAGTTTACTAAGCACAGAAGGTGAAGAATGTCCGAGTCGCAGGTTACAACTTCGTAGATGCGTATCAAGGCAAAAATAAGTGGCATTCAAATAGAATTTTCAGGATTTTGCATACGCGATAAAAAGTATGTATGCGTGTTATGTCCGGCGACATACCTACCTTCCATTTCATTCAAATTCATTTAAAAAACTGTTTTAGCATAAAAGAAAAACACACACACACACACACACACACACACACACACACACACACACACACACACACACACACACACACACACACACACATGCGCGAGCGCTCACACTCACGTCGCCAAAAACTTTCGCATGTATAATATTAGTAGAATTGATTGACAGGGTAAATCCACGGTGACTCGCGTTACTTCATAGTACTATAAACTCGTACGTGACAATCTTGTCGTATATTTCAAATCTTTTGCTGCTTATATCGCAAAAATGATGTTAATATCACAAAAGACATCAGTGCAAATAATAAATCGAACTTTACCTCCAACAAATTATTAAATTCGAAAAAAGTGGAAAATAACTCAGTGACTCTAGTAACGCGTTACATGAAATGGACACGGGTTTTAGTACGAGGGGCGGCTGAAAAGTAATCTACCTAACTAAGAAAGAAAAGACCAGTGAAGGTGATTTTTTTTAAGTAATCCCCTGCGAGAGAAATGCACTTGTTATACTTTTCAAATAGTGACATTTACCCAAAAAATATATTTTTTCGGTTTATAGTCAAAATACTTACTCGTTAACCGCAGACTTCATGTCCTCATCCGTCAAAAATCTGCGTCCCCTCAAATCTTTCTTTAGGAGTCTGAACAGAAAATAGTCGCAAGGCCAGGTCTAGGCTATAAGGAAGGTGATTGATTTCTTCGAAGCCATTTTTGGACATGGCCAGCTTTGTTGCGCGAGCAGTGTGCCCTGGGGCATTGTCGTGCAACAGCAAAAATCCTTTGCTCAGTTTGCTTCTTCGTTTTTCTTTTATTTTTCTAAGCTCATGTACTAAATTTGCGTAATAATCAGCATTCATTGTAGTTTTTTGGCAGGTAATCAATTAGTAAAATCCCATCCACGTCCCAAAAAATTGTTGCCATTAGTTTGCCTGCCGATAGACGAACCTTGAACTTCCTGGGTGGCATCTCATATTTAAATTCCACTGCAATGACTCCTGTTTACTTTCGGGATACCATTGCTAAATCCAGGTCTCATTGCAGGTTACTATTCTAGATATAGTATAGTTTACTCCTCCTTACCTCGACTCATTTCTATAAAGTCCTCACAACATCGAACTCTTCTCTCCATATCGAAAGCATTCTAGGCACCCAGCGTGCACTAACTTTGGACATATTTAAATGTTCGTGAATTATTGTATTCACTCGTTCCTTGCTAACCCCCACATCTCTGGCTATCTTCCACTGCTTCACTCGCCGATCTTCTAATATATTTTTTTTCACGTGAGCAACATTTTCTTCGGTGACTGCGGAAATTGGCCTCCCACTACGTAGATCATCTTCGAGGCCATCACGAACACACTTAAATTGTTTTGACCAAAACATGATGGTGAAATCAGACGGGCACGAATCACCAAACTCAGGCAACATAAGCTGTTTTATCTGCGAGGGCGTATCTCCCTCTTTAGTGAGGAATTTTATAACAGCGCGTTGCTCAATTTTCTTCAGCTTCAAATTTTCCTGCGACATGATGCGAACAATCAAGTGACAAAGTAGAATGAGACACCATAAACAAATGAATGTCCTATATTTTGAAAATAGAACAACCAGTGAATACGAAATCATAGTAGCCAGTATATTTTTCGCGTTACAGATAGGTGAGGGAGATTACTTTTCAGCCACCCCTCATACCTTATTATAAGTTTATTGTTTGTTTGTTTGTTTGTTTATACTCTTTATTGTACAAAAAGGAAAAACAAAAAGGTTTATTGATTTCCCTTTGATTTTTTAATGAATTAATTACTGACAAAATAACAAAACAATGACATAAACAAACAAGTGTCTTTAATATTTAACCAAATAAATCAAAGATATACATTTATTTAATTAAACTATTAAATATTATGAACTCGCGTTACGTCGATTTTGTGACTCGCGTTACTTGCGACTGCCAGAACACTATCGAATATTTATATTATTTATTTCTAGCAAACAAATATATCATTTTTTAAACATTCATCGTGAAATATGGTAAGTATACTGTACAGTACAAAACGCTAATTTTTCTTTTTTTTTAATTCTGCAAGTGGGATATTTGTGTTACTTTCACCCCTTTGTCAAACACTTGGAAATTTGAGCTTTCTGCAATTTTCCACACTGCCAGTACATGATATGGCGCTTAGATATGCCAATAACCTTTGGAGCCTTAAAAAATACTGCATCTAACCCAGTTTCTTTAGAAACAGCTTCGCTTTCCCAAGGAGAGTTATCAACCACTTGCACAGAAGTCTCCTTTGCTGCATTGGCAACCTTAAATTTCTTTCTCCTATCCTCATTTGTTTATTCTACATTTAAAAAAAATCAAATTCATCACTCAATTTTTTCGCTGTCGTGTCCGAGTTACGTATTGACCCTCAACAGCATCTGGATTTTCATGCATTAGGTACAATACGCAATAATGAAATTCCATACAGTATTACTTACTCTGAGATTTTCGTGAAGGTTCAATGAAGGGTGGTAGGTATTGGCACACTTACTAAGCAAGTGCGTTGTATAAAGATTTTTTAATTCTTTGCGTGGGGCACTCATAAGTAGTGACGTGGTCGATAAGCACAGAAAGCCAAGGGTCAGGTACAAATCATAAGCTTTGACGAACGATGTGCCTAGGTATTGTATTCTTTGCGTTGCTATTGTATTGTTTAAAAGCAAAATCTACTTTTTTTAATGGTATGGAAACCGAACAAGTGGGTCACCTGATGGTAAATGAGCAGCACCACTCAAGAACATCCTAAATAGCAGTTTCAGACGCGTTGCCAGGCAAGCCAAATAACCAAATGTTACTCCCCATGCCAAAGTGCGATAGCAAGTGGCAGTTAGCAAGTGGTAGTTGTAGTAGATAGATCTTGCAGAAGGTCCTACCATCTCTGCAATGAATGTTACCGCAGAATATGTCCGATTTCAAATAAGTAAGAGCACTTGAACTGAGAGAGTTTATATCTCGGTAATAGAATATAGAATTACCTTCGCCTTTGTAATGTATCTTAACGGTTGTTAATTGTTCGTCTTGCGGACTTGAACGGACCAGATTACATAACTCGAAGTACTAACCCAGGTTTTAGTAGCGTCAAAATGTATGGAACTGTCATTCATACATAACCTAGGCTTAATAATCGTGCAAGTGACCCTTGCTTCCCGACCGGCGCTGCAATCGTCGCAGCCATATTTTCTGCTCTCGCTATAATTCTGTACAAAAAACCGACGTGCGCGCGTGTCTCGTGAATAAAAATTGATAGTGAGAGTGGGATTCCTCCATAAAAGAAGACTGTGTGATCCGGCTCTCGTCGCTAAGGACACGCGACTAGCGAACAGCCCTCTGGTGAGTCCTCCCGTCCAGTCTTTTCCTTCTTTCTGCGGGTTGGTTGTCGAGGCATTCCTCCTTCTAGAACCGGCTTTCGAGAGGTACCAAGCCCTCAAGCCTGGCATAAACTTATATAATATACATAAACACAAAACTAAATTACTGCTAAATATACGTTAAGATATTGGCCGATACGCTAATAGCTAGGCTAGGTAACTTATGAGTTAATGTGGATCAGTCAATCAAACTTGAGTGAAATAATAAAATCACGAAGATTGTTTGTTTTCTTTAAGGGTGACATTCTTTCCCGGCTCGAATAATACCGACATGGACATACTGACCCTGTTTTTTGTGTACACGCCCATATAAAATGTCACAAGCTTCTATGGGCGTGTAAACGAAAAACAGGGTCGGTATTTCCATGTCGGTATTATCCGGGCCGGTAAAGAGTGTCAGTCAACCTTCTTTAACACTTCTCATAGTTTGACAACCAAATAAAATATTGAATTTTAAAAAAGCCTTTGTTCTTACATTGGATTGTTACGGCAATGGTATCTCTATTAAAAAGCCTAAAAATTAAAAAAAGCCCTGATATTTATTGTACTTAAACCAAAAATAATGCACTGTACAAGTCATAAATTAACGTTATCAACATAGTAGTGTAATAGGTACCTACCAACCGGCAACCTGTAAATGGCGAAGCAAGGGCTTTATCAAAACAGGGCATGAATACAACAATATGAAGCAAACTCGTACCTATACTACAAAGGCGGAACTATATGCTAAGGTATGAATAGGGTAAAAGCCTTTAAGTTTCACATTTTATCGATCTCACCAATGATGCGCGCTCGTCTTCCATATTAGGAGAGAAAGGGCAGATAGACACGAGAGAAAAATTATATTTAACATTGAACTTATGCAAGCTAATAGCAGTTTTTTTTGGAGTGAGCAAGTTTGTTTACAACAATAAACCAATACATTCAAGAGCGCTGGAATGATTTGGTGACGTAATAATATGTGAAAGTTGGAACATCTCTGTTGTGAAGTATTCAAAAGACAATGTTTTACTGAAATTATCTCAATTTTATCCATTTATAAAAAGAGTAAACAAATCGATTTCATCCAAATTCTTATATAAACACCCACTGGATCGAATCAATAACACATTCATCTATCTATAATTCGTGTCTTTTAACTATAATGTCTAATCACTTTTTTATCAAAATTCACTTGATTTCATTATGTAATTTTCATTTGAAAAATCTTCGTCAAAATCTGACGTTATTTTTTTAATAAAATACGTGTGTGTATAGTCTGTAGTAGCAAAATCGAATAATGCTCCATCCATCGAATAAGCTATTTTAATTTTAATAAAAATAGTTATTGCTTTTAAAATTGAATAAACAGTCTTTGGAATTAAATCAAGTATTGTAAATAATAAAATATTTTTTTTTAAGTACTAAATAAATCGATTTACTGAACAGATTAATTATTTTGCAATAGGTTCTAGGTTTAATTAAACAGTCAGTAGTCGGGTTAATGGCGTCTTTGTTTACACTTTTTTAAAGATTGGATTGATATACAATATACATAATTATCTTTTGCCACATACTAGCTGAATAGCTGCCGGACATTCGAATTTATACCGTATCTCGGTTTTTATATAAAAGAAATGGCCTCGACGACAGTGCGAGTGCGACGGATGTCATTTTTGATTTCTTTGAGCGGAATGTGAGGTCAAGTGCAGGCAACAAAAAGTTACAACTTACTCGGAAACGTTTGCGGAAACGAGCAATAGGGACTTATTTGCTTGAGAGGAAACGGACTTCGCTTCGGAAAATTACTGAATCAGGCAGGCACTTCAAAAGTTTGTTAGTTCAGTTAGTGTGTCAAATTAATTAAGTTTAATGAGTGATTTAAGTTACAGTACAGGTCGATTCACAAGGGCTGGAAAGAACGGATTGAACCGATGGCTGAAAGTAGGTATTGTGTGTTGCCTATTTGAATACAATACACTGCACACAAATGTGAAAAAGTCATGCATCTGTCATTTTTACCCGACTGCGAAGAAGGAGGGTTATGTGTTTGTACCCGTATGTAAGTATGTATGAATGTCTATTCCTATGTCCTCTCATAACTAATCAGCGGCTGAACCGATTTTGATAAATTATACTTCATTGGATTCGTCTTAATGACGCGAGTGACACTGGGTACATAAAATTCTTTAAAAAAAATGGCGGTTTTTTGGTGCCAAATTGTGTCTTCCAATTTTTTTTTATTCAAACCTATCTAGTAGGGTATCTGTGCAGGACGGCATATACATAAAGTGATATTTAAGTTAGTTATAAGTACTAATTAATATTATAAAACCAAAAAAAATATATATATATATTTCGTACACAAACCCGAGCGGGGGGCGGGGCATAGGTGAGGCGGGGAGGGGAGAGCGCCCGCGACTACAAAAGCGGAGCTCGCGCGGAGCGCTCAAGCATTCCATATTGCGCTGCTCTCGACGCGACAACTAATACAAGTCACTCCCAGCCTCCACCTACTGCCTGCCTGCCTTGGATTCATGAACATCAACTGGTGTTTATTATACATTACTGGTGAATAGGTGCAAACCCGCACAGTATCATCAGCATCAGTTTCTACAAAAATGTCTAAGGACCGCCACATAGGTACACTCGGAATTCCGTTTTCGGGATATCGAACGAGTTCAATCAGGTAAAACACGTATGATACGTATACGTATGTATAATCTATCAACTTGTTAGTAGGTACACTTTATGGTCGTGGTATCTGTTTCAAGCGCGAAAAGTTAAATATTATCAAAAAAATCAAATGTTTATTACAACTTTAGAACCGAGCTCTTCAATGATTTGCTTCATTTTAATAAAAAATATCATTTCTGAATTAATGCAAAGTTAAACTGTAAAAACCAGTCTAGTAGTTACAGTACAAATCCAGTTAAATTTTAGGCGAATTTGTACCCAATCGCAAACAAAAAATGTGTTATGCGAAAAGAGCGTTAGTATAGGGCTACATATTTAAACTACGGGAACGCCAAACCTCGTCTTGCTTAAAGTATTTCGTGGAGTGGCCCCTTACAGATGTAGATGTCCCATATAGATTGCATTGCAATTTCTATTTTTAGTCTTATCAAGACAGCGAATTAGTTCAAACCATAGTAAATGAGGACAAGTAGGTTCACTACGAACAAAAGTACATCGCGCGGCTTAAATGTATGCGCGCCGGTTGGCGTCGGTACGCACGCACCCGCCGCACGCACACACTGAGGGAGAAATTAAGTTTTCTTTAGTCAAGGCTGCGCCACAATACAAGCAATAGGCAGTAGTTTGACTCAGCCATATTCTTGAAATTTATACCTACAGATGGGCGGAGCGCTAGGGGTGGCGTCTACAAAAAGTAAAACAGAAGTGTGTACATTTTTATTGTTTGTGTAGTTTTAGGGGTAGGGATAAAACATATGTTAATTTTATGATTATTTATTTATTAATTATACGATAAGTTGGTATTAGAAAAAAATTACGTCTATTGCGGCAAGTTCAAAACGACTTGTTGACTTTTATCACATAAAAATTTCTCATTCTTTTGAAGAGTTAGTACCGAGGGCTATAGCCACGTAACGGAATCGAAACGGTGCGGCACAGCACTCGACCAGCGACCGGACTGCACGGCGCGCGGCGTGGTACTGCGTAGTTTTGTCTTGCGAAGATTGGTTCGCGGCCGTGTAAATGACGCTTGGCTGTGTGCTTGTTTCGATTCGGGGGCTAGTATGAAGTCGAAATACTGCCTATTACTTGTGGCTGCGCTGCCGTCGGTGCCGTACGTTTCAATTTTAGCTCGCTCGTCTTGCACTCGCTTCGCGAAATGATCAACTTTTACGTTCGCTTACTCGTACTTACGTATTTTTTGTATTAGGTATAGTTGTAAATTAGTAGTATATAGTATATAAGTGTAGTGTAATATCGAAAATACAAACTGAGACATGGATGCACAGAAAAACCAGAAAAAGAGACCAGCGCTGGGAATCGAACCCAGGTCCTCAGCAATCCGTGCTGCGTGCTATTACCCCTACACCACCGCTGGACAGGAATTTAGACACGAATTTTCCCTATGCATACATATCTCTGTAGTGTAATAGTTACGTGCAAGGACACATAAAAAAAATAGATACCTACCTAACTTTAAACAATATAGTTATAGTATTATGTATAGGTAAGCATGAGTAGTATGTATACAGTCGCCATCACCATTCCGGCGAAAATCTAAAATAGACGTCGATAACCCTAAGCGTCCGCGCTGGAGTAGGCAGTTAAGTCTCCTAAAGGGTCGGAGTGGACTTACTTTTCCTCTTTTACTATGGTTCAAACGCACTTTTATTGTAATTTTTTATAAGTACCATTGTTAAACATTATTTTCTGTTCTGACAAAAATGTTTCTTTCTAAATTTCTATAGCTGCCCGCTACATTATTGTTGGCTCCCGTACCAAGCTGTAACAAGCGCGGAGGTTTAATTAAAATATTAATCTCAGTCACTATAATAAATAAAGATTCTCAATCCAAACCTATGATGATCACCGTACTTGAACTGTCAAGTCACTAAAATGCACAAGGTTCGACAGACTAATGTCTCAGTTTTACATCTTACTATTTCCTGAAAAATTCTTAATGTATGCCTCTTCAGTTGCGATTCAAAACGTCTGTTTATATCTAATCTCCTTTGTAAATTTCTCAAGTTATAAAGTTGTTCTAGAAAAAAAAACATACATGCAGTCAAACACAGAACCCCCTTTTTTTTAAATTGGTTAATAATTCGGATTACTTATGTTAAATTTTGATGATGAAACACGAGCTATTGTGCTCAACTACAGACCAGTACCAGGATCCTTACGATTAAGACTAAAATTTCAACACCATATAAGAGTTAAAAATATGATCCAGTGCGTTCAGTAGCACATTAGATAATCTTTCAAGGTTCCACGTCAACCAACTCTACAAAGAAACGGATTTACGGATGTCGTGATGATCTATACTATGACACGTCGGTATCCCGTAAAATGGTCTTAGACATAGCCAAAAGAAACAAAAACCGGCCAAGAGCGTGTCGGACACGCCCAAAATAGGGTTCCGTAGCCATTACAAAAAAACACAAGTATCTTCACGGCACTTACGTCCTTTAAAGAGTCCTTTAAAAACGGTATACCCGATCATGTTGAAACCAATTTTCGTTGAAAATATTTTATTTTTTAATTTAACTACAAAACTAAATAGCGGCTTTTACAAGACATCTGTACTCCAAATTTCATTGATATACATCTTGTAGTTTTCGAGTAAAATGCTTGTGACATACGGACGGACAGACTGACAGACAGACAGACAGACGGACTTGACGAAACTATAAGGGTTCTGTTTTTGCCATTTTGGCTCCGGAACCCTAAAAAATGCAGTGATTTTCGAGCGTGGCACGCGGGTGATGACTTCAAGATATCAACAACCAAAGCAACCAACAGAATCATGATTGTTTATTTAAATAAGGGATATCCCCTGTTGATAATTTTGCCATTATTACAAGTACTCTAACAAGCAAGGACCACCTGATTTTATTTTATACGTTGGGAGTATTGGGAGGCCTTTATATTTTCAGACCTAAATCCATTCATTACGCTCTTTTATATGCATGCTACGAATATAAGCAAGATTGGGAGCACACGGAGCGAGAATCTGAATTAATTCAAGTGTCGATTAATGCAGATTTCTATGGGATGATACACCAGAAGAAGTCGTTCTTGCCGCGGATAATTTATTTTGTAGAAGCGTTTATACCAGTGACATAATAATATATTACACTACAGGTATAAATATAGTACAGGTTCATTTCTAATTTATGTGAAAATACAAAAACAGGTACCATAGCTATTCAATAGTGGTGTTTTTTTAACTTGGACACTTAATGTGTTCCAGCCTTTTATAGATACAATTTCCATATATACTTTGCTACCCTTTATGTAAACACGGGAAGACTTAAAATTTCAAATCATAAAAGAATCGAACTGAACTGAGTCATCGTGTTAAAAATTAATACACTTAAGTATGTCTAACAATATTTCGGAAAATTATTTCCGTTAACTTTAGGGGACAATCTACGGTCAAATGAAGTTAATTTCTCTAAGACACTAATGGCCCAACTCTAACTGCTTAAAAGATAATCAAGAGTAATGATAATTTATTATTAGCAGTTATACAGTGTAAAGATCCTTAATTTAAGATGTTTTTTTTCAAAGTCCATAACTAATTCGCTTTTAATTCACACATATTTAGCAAAAGAAAGTTAAAAGTGAGGTTTTTTTTTGATATCTCTCTTATGTGTCACGTCAATGTCACTTGTCACGTTTGTTTTTAAATTTAACTATTATTAAGGTTCGATTTGTAGCATTCGAACATGGCGGATGTAGACAATATCTAATTTTGCTATTTCTGTTTCTTTGGCTAGTTGAAGTATAATTTTGATAGTGTTTTATGCGTCGATTTACCTTAACAGTAAACAGTGATCACAAAATTCTATATTTCTCTCGTGTCTGACATTTTTTAATGCGCAAGTTGTGTCCACGTGGTTTCTGGAATTTTACTATCAAGTTGCAAAAACTACAACCACCGTACAACGTCCCTCTCGAAGAGAGTATACTTTGACACTGGCGAAATTGTCCTATTAATTAGGACAGAAAAGCCATATTTTAAAAGAGAAGAAGAGGAACTATTATTAACAATGACTATATATATGAAGCTGTTATATGAATGAAAATATATATATATATATTATTGAAAAAAAAACTACCTACTTGTTATTCAATTTGACGAAAAATTTAATTATCAGATAGTGCGTAGGTACCAGTGAACTGAACCGTCAGCCGAAGTTAACGGAAATAAAAATAAAACCGGCCAAGAGCGTGTCGGACACGCCCAAAATAGGGTTCCGTAGCCATTACGCAAAAAAATAAGTAATATTTTTCTAGGGATTTCGTATTTTATACGGAATCTTCCAAGTTTAGGTATATTTTATTATACCTTAGGCTGTTGTTTACTCTTAAAACTACTAATAATTCTCAAGCAAACTTAACCGTTATAGTTTTCCTTGAAAGTTGGATACATTTACTACCATTTTGAATTTTTTCAAAATTTTCCACCCACCGGTTTAGATTTAAGAGGAGGGGGACGCTCGATTTTAATGAAAATTTTCACTTTAAAGTTAAATATGTTGCAACCCCCTAATGATTTTAAAAGACCTATTCAACAATACCCCACATACAAGGTTGGATGAGAAAAAAAATCACCCCCACTTCACGTCTATGGGAGGTATACTAAAAAAATCTTTATTTTTATTTTTTTATTGTACCATTTTGTCGGCATAGTTTACATACATATGCGTGCAAAATTACAGCTTTCTAGCATTGATAGTCCCTGAGCAAAGCCGCGGACGGACGGACAGACAGACAGACATGGCGAAACTATAATGGTTCCGTCTTTGCCATCTTGGCTCCGGAACCCTAAAAACAATTCAACCATTTGTTCCAGGCTAATTTTTGCACAGACAATCATCGTCGAGTAGCAATTCACGAAATACATCATGCCATACTTTTCTGGCGGTTCCAATCCAAATGGCCGCCATACCGCCGCAAAGGAGTATTTTTTTTTTCGCAAAACGATTTGCACCAGTATTGCATTAGGATTTTTGGAAAGTATTTGATAAAATGTGACAGTTTATTATATTTCCCATACTTCTAGTAGGGGAAAAAGTGCTTCCATGCTTGAAAACTTATTTATTCGACACGTTTTAAAAATACGACTGCAAAATACGTAAAAACATTTTTTACATCATCGAATCATTGTATTCTGTTCGTTTGGATGTAATTCTACCTAAAAAAAAGTATTCCAGATTGTAACCATGGGGTGGACGACATTTGGATTTTTCGAAATGATATGAGTAGAGGGAAAAAGTGGCGCCATACTTACGCCAAATCTTAAAATTTTGAAAAAAAAATGTACACATTCGCCACCTCCCACAGGTATGGCATTATCAGACTTCTATTTATGATCATAAAAAGAACTGTTAAAAAAAATTAGGCTGGCACAAATGGTTTTGCAAAAAAAAATTACTCCTTTGCGGCCATTGGGAACCGTCGGAAAAGTATGGCAAGGTGATTTCCGTGAATGGCTACTCGACGATGATTAGCTGCGCAAAAATTAGCCCGGTACAAATGGTTAAATTGTTTTTTTTTTTATTAATGTATTCGCGTCGGTATGGCGGGCTGTAACTCACACCGAAGAAGTATGGCATTACGCTACCGCCACATATTTTTTATCGACTATCGGAAAACACAAGCATTTTTGTGGAACAAATCGTTCGACATCACGTTCGATTAACGCCCACGCGATTGGGCCGCCGCTACCAACGCTATGACCATCGTTTTCTTTTTTGTCATTCCGTGATTGAGACTCCTGAAGAACCGCCATACTGGTACAAATGACCTAATATTTTGTGTCTCCATCTTCCGGTCTACAGGGTGTATTTTTGATGCTGCTGATTCTAACTAGCCTCGTTTCTATTTATTACTACCATGCACTGTGTTTTTGTGTTTAAATTCAATTTGTTTGAATCATGCATCTCATGATGATGGTACAATTGGGTAGGTAAGTATGTAATACGAAACATAATATGCAAGAAAAGTGTAAGCCGGTATTCCTAAGTATTTAAAAAGGTTAACATGTTAGTAGCGACCTCTGCAGATTATCTGTAACAATGTGTAGGTACAGAGTCAGCAGAGTCAAATCATAGCGGCCTTTGTTCCGCAGTGTAACGTAGCGGCTCGACGTTAGATGGCGTTGTTTGCCAATTTGCACTTTTAAATCTCCAATAGCAGAAAATACAGGAAGAACGAAAATTAAGGTGGCTTGTCACGGTCAGCTAGGCACTACAGCGCCAGTAGATGGCGTTAGTGTGCAAATTCCACGTATTTTATTTTTTTTAGGAATGAAATCGTGGATATTTTTATAAAATAATGTACATACCGCCAATAGCGTGAAATTTATGGTATGTCCTACCAAGTTTCAGATGTATTTTAATTTAGAAAATACTTTCACTTGATCGCTGCAATTTCGACTGAGATATTTTCGCACACATGCTTGTAATTTGTTGTAAACAGAAGTCTTTGTTAATTAAGAGTAGATTGACCTAGTGGCTTAAGGCTAGTTTACCCTACCCACAGCTTAGGAAGTTCGTGTTCAAACCCGTTGTAAGATTTAGTTTTTTTTTTGTTTTTTTTTTTATTGTTCTCAGTTAATATTAATATTTATATGTTAATATTTTTTGAAATGTGTAGCTAAAAATTTATAAGACCTAATTTAGGCACAAACATTTTTTTTTAAATTTTAGGTAAGAAATCTGAATATGCACAACTACAGTAAGTACTATGAGACTTATAATTCCTCACATCCACTCAAGGGTTGCTTGGTAGAGATCCCTTCGAGGGATAAGTTCGCCTTTACAAATTCAAGGAAACCGAATCACGTACCAGAGTGGAACCCAAATGGAACCTTTTCATATTCAATTGCGCTGTTATTTCTTTGGCAGATGTATGGGATGTCAACATGACATTAGTAGCACATAGGTTCCACCCTGGTACGTGACTCAGTTTCCTTGACCGTAACTCAACGATTGTTTATTTATTTTTTATTTACAATAAAGTTTACATACTATGAGAAAATTAGTCAATCATTATCCCTATACATACATACACAGGCCTCCTCTCACAATGAGGGCTTGGGCGTTATTTTCAACGCAGGCCCAGTGTGAATTGAAATATAGCACACACCATTAATTATTTAGCAGGTGTGTGTACGTTTCTTCACGATATTTTCCTTCAACGAAAAACACGTGAAAATATGAAATTAGACTTGTTTATTTTTATTTCAAATTTAATTGGTTGGGTAGTAATCGAAGGCTCTATTGAACAACAAATAAAAAAGTCCCATCACTAAGTCAGTTTTTATTTATTTATTTACATCAGTCAATTAAATTAGCCCACATACAACCACTGCTGAGTGCCTCTTGCATTTTCACGCTACTTCTCCAGTCTTGTGCCAGTCTCATACACAGCTTACCAGCCGACAATGTATGTTATGATATGACAGTGTTTTTCACTCTGTAATTAAATATTTTATTATGAAAATAAAACATATTTTGAAGAAGCATATTTTGTCAAATGAACTTTTCTCTGGACTCCACAATTACCGAGATATGAGGCTCAAAAGTTAGTCCGCTACCAAGGGGCTGGGGACTTGGAAAAAAAAACGGTAAAAAAATCTGTCCTAAACACCTACGGTCATGGAAACTGAGACTTTAGGCCTCCCCCATATTTTCCCGTGTTGCCAATACTCGCCACGTTTGATAAGCGGGTTGGCGAGCGCAGTATATGATGTGGGGTTGCTTGGAAAGCACTGCTGCCCATCTTCTGATATTATCCCTCAGCAGATTTCTACGGTACCCACGGGGGTGGTGGAAGTTGTATGTTGTACTCAGCCTCTACTGTACTTACTTTTTATTTCCTTATTATAATGCGTCTTTTTCGAGACCAGAGTATTGATGCTTTATGTAATTTTTTCGCAAAGTTCGTGGCTTCATAGTTTCCAATGTGAATTATAATTCAGTTCAATACTTGAAAATATAACTGCATTCACATTATAGATTATAGATAATGATAATCTCGCCAATTTCGAGGACAAATTACGATAATTTAATTTAGGAAAAATTTACTACATTAGTTTACAATGTCATGACAACCAATGACAACAAACGAACAAAAAATTATGACTTGAGGAATTTGACATTTGACTTGATGTTTTTTTATTTTTATTTTATGAAAAAAGCCACAAGCCATGCAGCCTTTATCTGATTTTATCACTACTAATTTATAACCCGTTAATGCAATTTTCCGTACTTATTTGTTAATACGTTCATGTTATGTGATTTTCTTCCTAATTTATATATTTAATAACGATTAATTTTCGTGTCACAATGGAAAAAGTTAATGAAAATTATAACTATAGTTCGGCTCACGTAAAAAGAGCGCTGGCGATGTACCTGCGCAGTGAGCAATTCAAAGAGTAGTATAATATACGGGGAAAAGAGAGCCCTCTCTCGTCTCATTCTTGATGAGCGCGAATAGACGCCTGACCTGACATAGAGGGTTGCTACACAAAAAATATTTGTAACGACTGAGCGGATACAATTATGTGACTTTTATATTAGAAATTACAATACGATTGTCAATTTCGAAAATAAAGTTCATTTTTGCGGTAATTATCAACGACAAAATATTTTTTAATAAATAAAATTTTGTGATCTCAAGCTTTCAGTGACATCTATCTGAAACAAACGACAACAATCTGTTTTATTTTAGGTTAGATAAAGGAGATGGCGGCGCTATCGACATGAACTAGTACGATATAGGCGACTGTCCCCCCCCTGGAGCAATTAACCGACCAAACGGATGGAAAGACGTGAGGCGCGGGGAGGGGACACGCGCCGCTTTGCTGTGCCGTCGCGCTATTGGTTCGGCAGTCGACCTTTGCTTTCCGCACCGAGTCCACGCTCCTTTCGCTCCCAAAGTACCTACTGTTTTGCGCATAAAGTGTTTAGCATGATGGTTTTGCATAGAAAGGAACGGAAAATGATCTATGATGGTTATTGTTTCATGAAAAAAGAAGCTGATAGTGGTGCCGCAACAAATTTAAAACAATGTTTGCAACGGACTGCTGAGGCAACTAAAACTTCCGTGGCTACAGTGAGACGAATTGTTAAAAACGCGTAAAGTTCGGAATTTGTAGCTGTTTTTTGCACACCCGGAAAAATAAGAGGGTAAAAAATAAACCCATAACAGACATTGATAGTTTTGATCAAGGTGTAATTAAACGAGCTATCCACAATTTTCATATTACTCAATACACGTTTCGTTTATACTGTGTTTTGTAAATATAAAAATAAAATATAAACTCTACTATTTGCTTACTTTAATAGCATTATTTCGTACGGCCTTATTTTATGGGGATCTGCTGCAGACATTGAGTCAATATTTATCTTACAAAAGAAAGCAATTATAGCAATTTATAATTTGAAGACGCGTGAATCTTAAGATCTTTTTTAAGGAAACAGGTATCCTAACCCTGCCGTTGCTTTATGTTTTTGAAATAATCATGTATGTAAGGAAGAACATATATGTGATTTTCCCACTAACATCGATAAGCCAAAGGCTACTAGAAACATAGGGAAGCTTAAAGTTCCATCTTACAGACTGGCTAAAACCAAAAAATCGTTTCTGGGAAATTGCATACGTTTTTATAATAAAATTCCAAAAAATATTATACATGAAACGGATACAAAATTAAGATCTATTGTCAAGAAGACATTAATATCTAAGGCGTATTATAAAGTTAATGATTATATCATGGACAGGGATATTTGGAAATAATTCCGATCCACATTGGCGATCCCTTCAAATAGCCAACTTACTGTGTTAAAAATAAAGTTGTGTTAAGTACTTGTGATGTCAAGTATAGATATCATTTAATAATAATATTGTAAATCTGTTTTAAAAAAATATACCTCGTTGAGTTTCTTGCCGGATTCTTCTCAACAGAGGCTTTTCCGAACCGATGGTAGATTTTTTTTGACATACATAAGTGCTTGTTATAGCCTAAATTGAACAAAGATATTTTGACTTTTGACTTTTGATGAACATATTTTGAGGATTTATATTTTTTATATGGTGCTAATAATTTAGGCCAAGGCTTTATGTACCTACATATAATGACCAGCTGAGTGTATACCTTCGCTAGAAGATTTGATATATACTAAAGCCGGATTTTTAATCCCACGGATATTTATTGTTTCCACATTTGCCAGAAATTGACTTCCCGTTAAAAAACTGTTTTAGATAATCAAGACAAAATATTTTAATTTATTGACGGTAATGTTTAGCATTTACACTGATTATATTAATTTACAAAGAGAAGACTGTTTTCGTATGAATAATTTATTTATTGTCCTGGTATTACACCAGTGTTTTTAAGCTGTGGGCCGCTTGACGCGAGACGTCACGTCACTCAATGCACTAACATTCGAGACTGAATTCGTAATCCGGGTTCACAGGAGGAAGAAAATATTCTTATTGTGTAGATATAAGGTAGCCGTATCTACATGGATAGGTACTATGCTGCCAATAATATTACTGAGAACGCCAAATTGGTGGGCTGTCTGCCATTTTCAAGACGAATGTATTTTTGAATAAATTATAACATCCGTCAATGTAACAGAAAAAAAAAATCCTGCTCGGCGATCTTCACTTTTCGTTATTAATTCAATTACTAAAGTAAATGTACACACAATACATAGCCAGTTTTTATAATAATCTCTTTAAAGATCGCTTACTACTTTCTTCTTTCAATCTTATCCTATCCTATCCTTGTAATATTATAAATGAGAAATATTGTGAAAAGATTTAGATATTTCGATGTTTGTTACTCATAACGGAAGATCAACTGAAATTTTGTATATGTACACAAAGATCCTAAGGTACTGCATATTCCGGTAATGGATTCCTGTGGGGTATCTTCCCACTTTAGAGAAGAATGAAGATTGGTGTCCAAGATCTTTACACCAGCTTACAAGATGACGCGTTAGCTTCGTATGCAATCAATGGCAAATGGCGTTGGCTGAGTGAACGATGTGCTTTAAAAATGTTACAATACGTAACCTTCTTACAGGCCAAAGTTTATAATAAATCTTTGAATTACTAACAAAACACCTTAATAAAATACTAAGTACCATACCTACTGATCTTGAATGTGCTACAAAGAAGTAAAGTATCTGCATATTATGAGTTAAGCTGCCTTTAATTACTCACCTTAACTCTTCTGTGTACATAAAATTACCGCCTGTAATATTTTTTACGGCGTACGGCGTCATAATCATAACAATGAATGTTTCACGTAAAAGTAGGTTTAACCCCATTACGGCAGATATAGCCAATAGCCGTGTATTATACTGTATATACTCGCAAACATACTCAACTGACTATTCTAGTACTTAACCACGTGATATAGTTCACGAATAGCCAGTTTAGTAAGAATAGTTATTTATTTCCAGGATTTTTGGACATGTTAAAGATATCAAATGCGGGGCCCTATTTTACGTTTTCTTTTATATTTAGTTAAACTTTTGACTGATTGCATTTCAAACTTTTATCCATTTAGAAACAAAAAAACCTATGGAACTTTTATCTGATCAGACCGTTATTTATCAAAATTAACAGTTTTTTTTTTGTATAACAGATAAAATTAATTAATTATTAACAATTAGTATCAGTCGATAGGTAGTAAAGTTCAAATGTATTTTATTTATACAGTACTAAAGAATACCTTCAAAATAAATAGGCTTTGAAGCAAAACAAGCAAAGTAAAAGGAATAAAAACGAAAATCAATAAAGTGTAGGTGTTTTTCACGGTACACGGTACAGTAAGTTTCGATAAAATACTCCCACGCGTGATATACGTGCAATCACAGGAACGTGCCCCGCTGCTATTTGTTCGCGAAGCATAGACACTTCGCGTAAATAGCGACTCTTGCCAAATCTATGTTAGTGAACTTTACATTTGGCACTCGATAGTGTGTCTGCGACTCTTGCGCTGTTACGTTAAAAATATGCGGCGTCATGAACGAGTCACATCGCACATCCGCGTCTTGCTGGGCTGGCCCAAATCCAGGCTAGACACGCAACGCAACGTCCAAAAGGCGCAGGATATATGTGATCATTCCTATATTCTTCAACCCAATGCCAATAATGTCAGCTTTAAACACCTTTAATTGAAATTATTGTTGTAGCGCATAGCTTGCACGTTGCATAACTAACATTACTTGCAAAAGGATGTAACGCCTTGTCAAAATAATTAAATTATTTCTAACTTCAATTCCGACACTTGTAAGTTGACGTGACAACATTGAGTGACGCACTAGCGGTGTAACCTAATGAGGGACATAAAAACAACGCCATGTTGAGAAACACGACGCACGATTTTGGACTGACATTGTTTGTACGCCAAGCGCCTGGTTGACAGTAATTAATTCTTTAATTAACATACATGCCAGACTCATATAAATGTTACTAAAAATTACAAATCACCCAGATGATATGTTTATTCATATGGCAACACCTTGTCCGGAGCTTTTATTTAGAACTTTGGCAAAAATAAACAATAAATATATTTGGAATTTTGGATGCATTAAGTTTCCGGATAGCTGGTAATCGAAAGAATCGACGAGCTCGATATTGTTAATATTTTGGACGTGTTAAATAAGCAAAATGAAAATGTTATTTTCTCAGGTTGTGAAAAAAATATTGTAATGCCTAGCTCCAATAGCATTCGCTAGCTTCGTAGTATTAAGAGCATTTTAAAATAACTTGGCCAACAATTATCTATATATTATTATTATGCCTGCGCGCATTGCTACTATTGAATAATTCCAAATTGCACTGAATGAAAATTTGCACTTTTAAGTTGAATATTTCGCAAACCGATCACTGAATCGAAAAATCGTCTTAGCAACCCCCGAATGGTTTTGAAAGACCTAACGATACCCCACACTATAGGGGTACTCGAGAAAAAAACCACCCCCACTTTAAGTTTATTGGAGGCACAGTAAAAAAACTATTTTGTTTTTTTTTTTATTCTACCACTTTGTCGGCGTGACTCATAAGTACATTCATACCAAATTATAGCTTTCTAGCACTAACGGTCTCTAAGATTAGCCGCGAACAGACAGACAGACGGACAGACAAGGCGAAACTATAAGGGTTCCTTTCCTAGTTAACTACGGAACCCTAAAAAGGTGTTTCCACGCTGATTGGCGGGGAATCAAAACCTATAGGGTAGTACTTAGTAGTAGGGAAAAGTCAGAAAATATCTGTCTGTCTATGTCAGTAACCATCTAAAATGACCACACACGGCGTAGGTACATTTTGCTCAAGACAGGGGCTCTGTTAGGTAGATAATTACAAATCTGTGCGGAACCCTCGGAGCGCGAATCCGATTCGCACTTAGCCTATTTTTTCTACATTAAATAAACCACACACGGGGGAGCTGACCCTCAGTTGATGTTAACGATTAAAAACCAAGGAGCCTCGTCTAAGACCTTTCTAAATCACATTCATGTGCCTATGTTCAGCATTTTTTATTTTATTTTAGGAGTTACAAACTTTCAGTGACAATTTAACCAACTCATTATAATACCTATATCAGCCGTACGACGTCCTCTGTTTCGAGGCCTCTCCCAACCAACTACGAGTTTGAAACTAACTCGTATTCCTAAACTATCAAAAACCTCTGGACAAACATGGGGCAGCCTTCGATAAGCCTTCAGACGATTTGGCTTCTGCATTTAAATTACTGATATCAATCGCTGTATAAAAAATCTGTAGGTTAGGTAAAATAGTTATAAAGTTTCAAAATAGAAATGGGACAGCACATCCAGGATGATCGCTTACATTGAGGTTATTGGAGCGTACAGTCAGCGTCATATAGTACGTAGCAGACAAGATCACCAAATACTTGGAAACATACAAAATAGTCATTACCAGTGACTCAGTCAAAGCGGTCAAATTGGACGAGACAGCCTTTTTTTTTATTCGTCTAAATGGCAAACGAGCAAATGGGTCTCCTGATGGTAAGAGATCACCACCGCCCATAAACATCTACAACACCAGGGTTTGCCAACCTAGAGGCCTATATGGGATACCTCAAGTGCCAGTAATTTCACCGGCTGTCTTACTCTCCACGCCGAAACACAACAGTGCAAGCACTGCTGCTTCACGGCAGGATTAGCGAGCAAGATGGTGGTAACGATACGGGTGGACCTAGCACAAGGTATTTGTATACCATCGTGTACAAATATACCGTAGCACGCACGTCGCCAAATACTTTATAACATTCAAGCCGACATTAGTACCGTATAGCAGCCAAAGTATCCAAAAGTATGGGACACCATAGGAAAATTGACTTTATTACATACCGTGTAAGGACCAATGATCCAGTTAGCTAAACCTCTTTAATACAATGCGAACGGTGTTCCATTTTCAGTCTCTTGGTGCAAAATGCACTTGTCATTACCTTTTTAATCAAATAAAAACTCTTTTATAATGTAATTATACTGGCCAATTCAAGCCATATTTAAAAGGAAATCCGTTAATCCGGAATTCTGACAATGTAAATAAAAATGTGAAAAAAGCCGTCAGACTTCAAATGAAGGAGACGGAACGATCACTGACAAGTTGGTACTCTTTTCGGTGATTGTCAAGAACAAAAAATCTACTCTTATGACGTGTTAATTTATTTCGCACTCAACTCGAGGTTAAACCTTAAACGTATGAAATAAAGCTCAGTTTTGTAGTGTCCCATACTTTTGGATATTATGGCTGCCAGTGGTGATATGCGTGCTCCGATTTATTTGTACACGATGGATGTCCTGAGCAATTTGATCGCTTTGATTGGGTCAATGTTAATGACTATTTGGATGTTTCTAAGTATTTGGTGATCTTGACTGCTACGTACTATATGACGCTGACTGTACCTAAACAATTATTGTAACCGCTAAAGACAAGAGGCGGTGGTGAAAGAACAGTAGCCACGCAAATTGCTTATTTGTTAAGATGACGTGCGTAACTCATTTACCAGTGGGTCGGCTAAATAAAATGACAATAGAACTGCAATTTGTTTTTTTATTATTTTGACAGTGCTCGACAATGCATTGGTTGCAGATCAGAGAAGAAATTCAATTTCATGTCAGTCCTACTACCCAGAAGTGGGTCAAATTTGACTTAAATAAAAAAAAAATGTTTTTTATCTCCGAGAAGGTTCATTCGACCTTGATGCAGTTATCTATTATAAATTATAACTAACTTACGTGTGCAACCAGCAGAAGATTCTGTTTTAGATTATAACAGGTTAGCAGCGTTAGCAGGTAGGTACCTACTCAAATATCTTGTTTTTGTTTGTGAGCTACATTATTATATAACAGCCCGACTATTTGGCATCAAAGATGTTATGGATTCAAGTGTACTCATAAATCGTGATCAGACAGTTCAATTTAGAATTACGGTTTAATTATTTCTAACAACTATAAAACTGTGTGAGTAAGACGTATAAGCGAATAATAGCAATAGCAATAGCAAATCGCGGGAACGGTATAAATAATTCTACAGGCACTCAATATGATTGTGACCGGCAAAACTGATGTCATAGCGCCCGCTGTGCCGTGTACAGCACACGTAACACTTGGTTCATGACATCACATTCGCGTTTATTTTTAGGGATCGCTCAGCCTCAAAATAATTCACTTCGACACAACGGATCTGCGCCGCACACGCGTTAGATGCCGACCAGAATAAATAATTCAAAGAAGTTCGAGTTCCGATGAATTATTTTAAAAATGTAGCACAGAACTACAGTAATTTAGCTTTTTAAGCTTAACATAAAAAGTGAAAAATATATCCAACGAAATTACGCGCATAAAGAGCAATGATATACAGGATTACAATATCAATTATGGGCTTTGCTAATTATCGAAGTGCCGTAGAGTATTGATTTTATGGAAGCAGGTGCAGACTTTTTTTCTAGTGTGCTACGACTATCGAGTACTCTGCTAAACTAATAGATGGCGCTGAAATTAATACTTTGTGTGTGACATGACATGAATAAGCCACTGAAGACGGATTTTGCCAAATTAACTAAGTTTAGAAGAAGGGGTACGGATATCAACAAATCTATCTATATAAAAAAATTATAACAAAAGATAGAAACGACTACAAAAAAACCATGAAAATAATTTTCAATTAGTCTGAAGTCGGTGCCTCAGCACGAGCCAGCAAGAGTGTTTGAAGCCCAATTACTATACTATGTAGGTGAGGTAGACGACTATGGTTCCACTCCTGCTGGCTCGTACTGAGGCACCGACTTCAGACTGGTAGAAACAACACACTAACATTGCACAGTGCCATCTTTTGGGGAACTGAGTAAAGATTAAGTAAGTAACAAGAAAACTAAAAATGAGTTTCCATAGTTAAGTAGTGGTCAAATCAACACGCACGTCAACACGTGTATAATTAGATAATTAAATATTTAATATACTACGAAATCATAGAAAATTATTAATTTACTCTGTCATGACATGAATTATTCCTAATCGTAATAATATCGCATCCATATTCATACCTATTGCCTCCTTTTAGCACTTTATAATGGAATAAGCGATACTATTGAACTTGGTCAATACTATCGATAGTACCGCGTCAAAAAGTCGATACTGTCGATGCTATCGATTGATGAAAAATAAGTAATACTATTGCTTAAGATCAATAGTATCTATCTATCGATAGTAAAACATTAGCAAAACTATCGATAGTATCGATACTATTGATCTTTAGCAATAATATCAACTTTTATTTGACGCGATACTATACGCGAGTTCAATAGTATCGCCTGATTTTCACTATCGATACTATCGCTAGTATCGTCATGGGTCGATAGTTTCGATAGGACTATCGATAGTTAGAATGATTTTCAAGGCCACGATACTATCGATAGACTATCGCTATCGCAACAACACTATTTGGGACTCGCATTTTATACGTGTTACCATGCATGCCTTCCATCCTTCGCGCTGTCATCGTTCATCCTGTTTTTTTTTACCGTACAACGACAAAACCTACTAGACAATGGAAAAATTCGCAATCGGGTAAAAAAAAACAAGAACAACCGTGCCTTCCCGAAAACAAAAACGAATCTTTCGCGAAAGTCTCGCAACGCATTGAGGTTACAAGGGGCACGGTCACGGTCACGGTCTCAGGAGTCTGAGGAAGACGGCTGCGAGAGATTCATTGGCGCTCTGGCCAGGCAGGCCGCTGCGCTTTCGGCTGAAACGGCAAGCCAGAGCGAGTTTGAGTTGAAATAGTAAGGGAGGATTTAAAATCTTATTCCTTGAGCATTGTACATGTGACACTAGGTGATCAGATTTTTCAGTTGATTATTCAGCCGTAGTTTGAAGGGATTTTAGAAAATCCCACGGAAACGGGTAATGCGGGATATTATTAATAATATATTACTCTAAGCAAATAAAGACTTATTATTATTATTGTATAAATATAAAAATCTACGCAGACGAAGTCACGGGCAAAGGCTAGCTAGTAAATATGAAGAAGTAGGTTCAGTTTCATTGGAAAACAAACCCCTAAGCAGTCAAAGCAAGAAATGAAAATTTGTATGCAAGTCAGCCTAATTTTTAACTTGCTTAACCCAAAACTTATCCCGTGGAATTGATGAAAAGGAATGAGGAAGGAGGAGGATGTTTTAACAGTCAAACCATCCTCCTACTTTAACATAAAAAGGAAAAATAATGTTAAAGAAAGGCAGTTTATGTTTGTGGGGGGGAGAGTCAGAATTTTTTAAGGGAAGAAATACATATGAAATCTGCACGCACCTAAAGAATGAAACTGACTCCATAATTTGGAATTGCATCAGTTTCATTCTGTACATGCGAGCACTTGTGAATGCCGTTTCAGCGAACAATTTTCTGATGTAATATAAAATATGTATTACCAACTATTACAAATATGTATGACCAGAGCGTACGTTCTATCGGGCCACACTCAGTATAGGGTTCTGCATTAACCTATTAAGCGTTAACTTGTAAAGCCTATAGTGGGGTGTTATAAATTTGAGCGCTATGTGTGTCTGTCTGACTATCTGTATGTCTGTCTGTGGCACCATAGCTCTTAAACGGGTGGACCGATTTGAATACGGTTTTTTTTTATTTGAAAGCAGGTTTTCTTTCCCATTTTGACTAAAGAATCCCAAAAACCTTTCCTTTTGGGATGCGGTTAGGGCATACTAAGTACCAGCACCAGATTTAGCTGTAAGAATTTCATTCCCATTCCTGTTTTACTTCAATTTTAAATTACTTTTAAATTGGTTATATAAAGGTATATTACCGATGATTCTGTTAACGTCAAGGTTAAAGAAAATACTATGTTTTCATTTAGCTGCTATTTGGCATCTTTAGTCTTGACATATTGAATAACTAACTGTACCCTCTACATTTATACACACATATTTATAAACTTTCTATCATCATTATTTTACAGACTATATTTAACCGAAACCTTAAGAGATTTAAGTAATAGTACTGTACTGTACTGCGAAGTGGCAAAAAAATAAAGCGAAAAAAAAACTTTATTTTTTTTCATCCTCGTTCAAGGATATGAATGTCTGTAAAAATATGCATTATAAACCCCATTTTATGCTCCTTAATTCTGAATTTATTTGGTTACTCTCGCTTGCTTGGTTTAGCTAAAATAATAGTTTAAAAATTACCTTGATATTTTGACATTTTCGTGAATAAGTCTGAAACAAAAGAAGATCGAAGGCTGATATTACGCATACAGTCCTGCCGCTACTGCACCTCAAATTACAACCAAATCCCTTGCGGGGGCCACTCTTTTTAGCCTAGCCTGCTAGACCATTTATTTAAGTTGTCGTATCTTTTTAGGGTTCCGTACCCAAAGGGTGCCAACGGAATCCTATTACTGAGAATTCGCTGTCTGTCTGTCCGTCCGTCTGTCACAGGGCTCTATCTCTTGAGCCGTAATAGCTAGGCACTTGAAATTTTCACTGATTATGTATTACTGTGGCCGCTATAACAACAAATACTAAAAACAGAATAAAATAAATATTTAAGGGGGGCTCCCATACAACAAACGTGATTTAATTCCCGTTTTTTGCTCGATGTTAATAACGGCAACAGGTAGACGCTTGAAATTTTCACAGAATATTTAGTTGTATAATCAATTTAAAAATAAGTAATTAAATTATAATAAAATAAATAATTAAGGGGGCCCTATACAACAAACTTGTTTTTTTTTTGCCTTTTTTTGCTAATGTCTAATGTTGTATAGATAATGGTACGGAACCCTTCGTGCGTGAGTCCGACTTGCACTTGGCCGGTTTTTTTTTAATTGTGAACCGATTCAAAATATATAAACATTGAATGTGAACAATACAATCATCGTCATACACAACACAGCTGTAGTTACACTTTTTACTACTAAGTAACAGAGGTGATGTCTACTTTTGACTCCGACTTTAAGTACACACATTAGGGCATAAATTTATAGGGGAGAATTGGCACGATACCGGAATAACGTAAAATGGCAATCTTAAGTTATCCTAGCAATAGCTAGCAAAAATTTAATCGTCAATTGTAGTTAATATCTTTATAATTTATCATACTATAAAACCAGCTCCAGTAATCGAACGATTCTTACTGGGAATCCGTGCTCTAATACTGGTGCTGTGCCCGACATAACGCGTGATAATTGAACGGTGTAAGTATATTAATAGCACGCAGCTAATCTCGCTGTGCACTTTTGTTTTCCTTCCTGTGTACATAAATAAACTAGCGAAGTGACAAGCCCACAGTGTGCCTCGTCTATGAAAAGAAAATAGTCAGCTTACTTCTTGCGACATTACTATTTGTTAAGAAATCCGCCATCACACATCAGAATTTAAGCCGGCTATCTTGTGATAAAACCAAGAGCTTTTTAAAAGGAGGTATCATTATATGATCAATCAGCCGTCTCTACTTTTTGAGGACTAGACTTGAAAGGTAATTAACTAAATTTAAACAAAACAACGTCAATTGGTGTCTTTAAATATTGAATTTCCCCCATTAAACTATGTAAACATTTACATTTCTGTATTGAAATACATTAGTCTAGCTTTAATTACAATGATAGATATGTAAAATGATTAAAATCCTTAAATGTTATTACCTAAACCTTTTTAACCGACTTCTAAAAAAGAGGAGGTTCTATGTTGCAATGTTTGTATTTTTTTTTATGTATGTTCACCGATTACTCAGTCAATTGTGGACCGATTTTCAAAATATTTTTTTAATTGAAAGGGTTTTTTTCTGAGGTGGTCCCATTGTCACCAAGTCAAGATCTGATGATGGGATCCTAGGGAAATAAATCGAGGGCAAACCTCAAATTTAATAGGCACACCTATAGCGATTTTGACATTTTTAGCATTAAGATGAGCAAAACATTCAGAAAGTATCATTTGATAACCTGGACCTGATGAAGAAAACCGTTATGACCAATGGAACTCATCAAAGCTAAGTAATGCTCGCTCGGCTATAAACGATCATGATTAATATACCTAGATAAGCGACTAAGAAGAAGCTTTAAGTTAATGATTCTTTCGAACTGATCTGATGCTGAAGCCAGAAGGTAGGCAACGGAACTCTGTTATAAAACAAAGCAACTAAGTCGTGTTTGGGCTTAATGGAATCGTTGCGAGATGTACTTTGGCTACGAATCACTAAAAAGTGAGAAATAAAGAAAATTTTTAACAAAAAAATAAAACCAACTCCAAAAAAATAAAAAATAAATAACAAAAAATGGAACCGACTACAAAACCCTAGAAAATATTTTTCTAGGTACGTACTAGCTCGAAGTCGGTGACTCAGCACGACCCAGCAGGAGGGATTGAAACCCATAGTATGTAAAAGAAGTAGACGACTATTGTCCCACTCCTGCTGGCTCGTGCTGAGGCACCGAATTCGAGCTAGTACGTACCTAGAAAAATATTTTCAAGGGTTTTGTAGTCGGTTCAATTTTTTGTTATTTTTTTTAAATATTAGAGAAGCTCCAGCTGATTAGTGACCACAAGTATGGTTTAAAGTCCGCTGGGCATGTCATCATCAAAGGACAGCGGCAATTGAGCAAAGAGAATCATTCCCCTTCAGACTTTAAAAGTTAAAGAGTACCTAAAAGCTTTCAACCGGGTTTGGCACAAAGTGCTACTTTCTTTCAGAGCCTCCCTCTCGCAAATGATTTATAAAAGTCCTAGGTTTACATTCACACCAGCGATCGGTGACGAGGTGACGACACGCGACAAGAATACGAAGTCAATGAGTAAATATATTATACTTAACGGCGTTAGTTCCTGTATACGTACTACCCTAATAGCTTGAGAGCAGCGAGAGAATTTTTTTAACAAAAAACCGACCGAGAGCGTGTCGAACACGCCCGAAATAGGGTTCCGTAGCCATTACGAAAAAAATATAAATAATATTTTTCTAAAGATTGCGTATTTTGCACGGAATATTCCAAGTTTAGGTATATTTTATACCTTAGGCTGCTATTTACTCTTAAACTACTAATAATTCTCAAGAAAACTTAATCGTTATAGTTTTCCTTGTAAGTTTGATATACTTACTACCAACATTTAAAATACTAACTGAAATATAGATGCACAGAAAAACCAGAAAAATAAGACCAACACTGGGAATCGAACCCAGGTCCTCGGCATTCCGTGCCATGTGCTATACCGCTACACCACTGCTGGACAATGGTACAGCCACGAATTTCCCCTATGCACCAAACATCTCAGCTTGTTTGTTTCTTATTTAGCCACTTAAGCAGTGACGCTAGCGACATCTATACCGTAGCCCTCATCGAGAAACTTTCGGCACTCCATTGGAACTAACCGCTCACCCGGACAAGAGAAATCGTTAGTAAGCAATCAAATTAAGATTGTTTTTTTGGAATCTTTTTGTATTTTTTTTTATTTCAATTCCAAATTTTTACTTTTACGGTCATCCCGTAAAACCTAAATTGAAAATACAAAGTGAAACATAGATGCACAGAAAAAACCAGAAAAAAAAGACCAGCACTGGGAATCGAACCCAGGTCCTCGGCATTCCGTGCCATGTGCTATACCGCTACACCACTGCTGGACAATGGTACAGACACGAATTTCACCATGCACCAAACATCTCAGCTTGTTTGTTTCTTATTTAGCCACTTAAGCAGTGACGCTAGCGACATCTATACCGTAGCCCTCATCGAGAAACTTTCGGCACTCCATTGGAACTAACCGCTCACCCGGACAAGAGAAATCGTTAGTAAGCAATCAAATTAAGATTGTTTTTTTGGAATCTTTTTATATTTTTTTTTATTTCAATTCCAAATTTTTACTTTTACGGTCATCCCGTAAAACCTAAATTGAAAATACAAAGTGAAACATAGATGCACAGAAAAAACCAGAAAAAAAAGACCAGCACTGGGAATCGAACCCAGGTCCTCGGCATTCCGTGCCGTGTGCTATACCGCTACACCACTGCTGGGCAACGGTACAGACACGAATTTCCCCTATGCACCAAACATCTCAGCTTGTTTGTTTCTTATTTAGCCACTTAAGCAGTGACGCTAGCGACATCTATACCGTAGCCCTCATCGATGAACTTTCGGCACTCCATTGGAACTAACCGCTCACCCGGACAAGAGATATCGATTAAGAAATCAAAATAAGATTGTTTTTTGGAACCTTTTGTTATTTATTTTTTATTTCAATTCCAAATTTTTACTTTTACCGTCATCCCGTAAAACCTAAATTGAAAATACAAACTGAAATATAGAAGCACAGAAAAACCAGAAAAATAAGAACAGCACTGGGAATCGAACCCAGGTCCTCGCCATTCCGTGCCGTGTGCGAAAGTAACACACTAAAAACCGGCCAAGTGCGACTTGGACTCGCGCACGAAGGGTTCGAAGGGTGCCATTATCTATAGCTACAATCCTACTAATATTATAAATATGAAAGTTTGTGAGTGAGTGAGTGAGGTTTGTGAGTGAGTGAATATGTTTGTTACTTCGTCACGGTGAAACGGCTGAACGGATTTGGATGAAATTTGGCAAAAGGTTAGTTTATAACCTGGATTAAAACATAGGATCTACTTTTTATCCCGATATTCCCACGGGATATCTGGAATAACACATAGGCTACTTTTTCTTCCCATATTCTCACGGGATAGGGATAAAATCTCGAAATAACAACCGCTGGGTTTAGAGTCATGAAATTTGGCATGGGTGTTTTAATTTAACGTCAATGAAAACCACGATGTAATTTTACGGAATTCCCAAGAGAATTTAATAAAATCCCGGAATTTCAATTCAACTATTGTATCTAATGATTTACGCTTGCGAAGCCGCGGGTAAACGCTAGTATTAAATATATTGACCCGGATAACTCATATCTTAAATCGAGTTTAGCCCGACATGTTTCGGGCTAATCCGTAGCTCTTACATGAGTGAGTCTGACGATAGTTTCATGTTCAAAAAAGCTACAATATTAGCAAAAAAAACGCGTTTGTTACATGGGAACCCCCCTTAAACATTTATTTTATTTTATTTTAATTTGATTACTTATTTTTGACAGAGAGAGAGAGAGAGAGACATTTATTTACACATATTCGATACACATTAGGAAGAAAAAATAATCAAAAAAAACATCGAATAGTATAAATTGGGGCCCCCTCAGCATAATGTTGCGGCAAGCCACAACGCTGTTTTTCAGTGGGACCCATAAAACCCATTAAAAGTGAATATACGACTAAAAATTCTATGAATATTGCAAAAGTCTACCTGTTGCCGTTATTAATATCGAGCAAAAAACGGCAAAAATATCACATTTTTTTCATGGGAGCCCCCTTAAATATTTATTTTATTCTGATTTTAGTATTTGTTGTTATCTGTGAAAATTTCAACTGTCTAACTACCACGGTTCATGAGATACAACCTGGTGACAGGCGGACGCAGGGACGGAAGGACGGACGGACGGCGAAGTCTTAGTGATAAGCTTTCCGTTTTAACCCTTTGGGTACGGAACCCTAAAAATCTTATGAGCGCCTAAAAGTTCAATCAGAATTTGCAAAATTTTAATCAATCATACAAAAGACACATTAAATCAATTGTGTTGTGAAAAAATATGTAACACATCCTGGATTAGAACAATGATAATTGCTAGCCTTTGTTCTTGTCAGATAATGATACATGTATGTATACATAAGTAATGGTGTGTACTGGCCGCAACCTGGTACTATTTCCAAGACAATGATCAATAGGAAAAAAAACTTCACTTCATATTCATAACTAAACTCAACTCAAAAGTATGGCATTAACATTCACCAGCGCATCATTTGCGTGACGTCGCACATTTCTAAACACAGACAAAAAAGCTGTTACGATCGTCATAGTTAAAAGTTTACTTATGGTTATGGTATTGTCATCGCCCGATCGTAAAATCTGCCAGATTACAAAATTCCTAGGCATTTCATGAAATTCCGCCATTTCATGATATGCCTGCCTAAAAAAATTCGGCAGATCGATGAGAGCAACGTATTTGTCGACATTCCTAGCCTAGCTATATGCCGGGGCCGCGACTCATTGTAATATAGTTGCTTCCTTGGCCACTAGACTCTGTCACTGTCACTTTAGGTTAAGAAAAATTAGGTACGATTACGAGCGAAGCGAGAAGGATTTTTAAGTACAATAAAATTGCAACCCCACCGTGCGAGCCGAGCGAGGGAAGCCGGCAAAGCCCCAGAACTAAACTTAATTTCTTATAGTGCTAGCGGTACGCCTCAAAATTCAGCAAAATGCTGCACGTGGTGTGAAAAGCATGAAAATCGGAACGATGATCTTTAGGCCATATGAATCAATTTGACCCGTAGCACGAAAAAAAACCGGCCAAGAGCGTGTCAAACACGCCCATAATAGGGCTAAGGAGCCAAAAATTAAGTAAGTAATATTTTTCTAAGGATTTCGTATTTTATATGGAATCTTTCAAGTTTAGGTATATTTTATACCTTAGGCTACTATTTACTCTTAAACTACTAATAATTGACAAGCAAACTTAGCCGTTATAGTTTTCCTTGAAAGTTTGATATACTTACTACCATACTGAATTTTTACAAATTTTTCCACCCACCGGCTTAGATTTTAGAGGGGGGGGGGACGCTCGATTTTCATGAAAATTTGCACTTTAAAGTTGAATATTTCGCAAACAAATCACTGAATCGAAAAATCGCCTTAGCAAACCCCTAATGGTTTTAAGACCTATCCAGCGATACCCACACTAAAGGGTTGGATGAGAAAAAAAAATCATTCCCACTACGTCTATGAGTGGTACCCTAAAAAATGTTTTTAAAGAATTTTTTATTGTACCATTTTGTCGGCATAATTTACATATATATCCGTGCAAAATTACAGCTTTCTAGCATTGATAGTCCCTGAGCAAAGCCGCGGACGGACGGACAGACAGACAGACAGACAGACATGGCGAAACTATAAGGGTTCCGTTTTTGCCATTTTGGCTCCGGAACCCTAAAAATATTATAAAAACCTAACCTAGTTTGCCGCCGGTAACGGGGCAGAGCCCAAGCTATCGGTGGTCAGGGCCGCAGAGTCAGGAACCTCCAGACGAGGCGTGCCGTGTATGTGTCCAGAAGTACCGCCTTCTGTATCTGGCCCTTGATCCAGCCATCTAGCGAGAGTCTCTTGAGATGTTGGTCGAGACTCTTCGCTATTAGACCGTTTGCCGAAACGACTATCGGGACAATGATCGTCGAGTCAACTTTATTATTATAATTATTATGTACTATTTTCCACCCAAAAAAAGATGACATCATAACTCCTCTCCTTTTTTGTTTTATTTTTCGTGCTACGGGTCAAATTGATTCTTATGGCCTAAAGATCAATCGTTCCGATTTTCATGCTTTTAACACCATGTGCAGCATTTTTTGGCGTACCGCTAGCCTATTAATCTAAGCTATTGTTCGATCAAATGTAGATATAGCAATCTTCGGTATTATGTTCTTCGGATTTCGGTGCCCTGCTTAATCAAAATGACTAAATGTGACTAGGCAAATCGTACAATAATGAATTGTGAACGATATGGCGATGTGAGGTAGCCAAATCATGAAATGGCGGCGTTTCATAATATGCCTAGAAATTTCATGACCTAGCGGATATTACGAACGGGTGATGATAATGACAGTACAATAGTATATACAATACTGATATATATAAGTATAGTATATACAATAATGATAGTACAATAAGCAACACCAACCAGTTATGAACCTTATCATACACCATGTGACAAAGTGTATAAAGTTGTACCTATTCAAATGAGAATGAGTAATATAATATTTGTATTCTGATACCTCGGAAATATGAATACCACTAAGACCACTACTATGCGGCAATTAAATGCATCACCGCATGCTGGATACTGCGATAGGCTATGCGATCAACGGCAAAAAATTTGGCCCTCAAATATATTCAGAATCGGTAATTTTTGTATGAAGGGTGGGCCAAATTTTGTGCCGCTGAGTTTATCCAAAGTTTACTAAAGTTAATCCTATTTCAGTTCAATTGCATACTTATCTCAATTTTGGGATAAGTGTGGGTTGGTTCATGTTTGCAAATACATCCATTTATGTTTTATTGTAACATTTCTTATCTCTGTTCTGTATAGTCACATTCTAGGCATTTCCAACCTGTAAAGAGGTTGTTGGCTATTATAAAAGGCCTAAATATCCTTATTTCAAATATGACAAACAGTAGAAATTGTGGCCACTTCTTCCTTCCTTCTACTGGTAATTACAACTCTAAACTATGTTTGTTAAATAGCAAGTACTTATGAACAATGAATGGGTGTTAGGATCTACCAAAGTCTAATTCACTATGTAGGTAGTTACAAACTTCCTTTCAGTAACTTTTCCCAAATATTTATTTTCTTTGTAAACTGACACTAATACTTGAACGAACTTGAAATGTGAATAAAATTATAGAGTCCATATCGACATAATGTAAGGTTACCCGGGGCGAAAGCAACTATGAGGCTTAAGTAACTAATTGAAGTTTCTCTCAATGTAATGGTTTTTGTAAAAAGAGCCATCGGTTGGAACGTATTAAAATCATTGCTTTATAAAAAAAACACAGACGGCGTTCCTAGATCGCCCGCTGTTGTACCGATAGAGCAATTTTTTTTATTGCGGTTATTTCAACAGTTGCAATAGCCCCACAGTTTTTGTATGAAAAATGGCATTCGCTAGTGATGTCCCGTGTCGATATTTCGATAAATGAATTTCACATATTGTACTATTTACGATCTGCAATTGGTGCGAAGCATTTAAGACTTTATAAGAAAAGACAAATGATGTAGCTGAAATAAAAAAAATAAGCACGAAATTAACAAAAAAAAACGTTATTTAGGTGGATTGAAATAGCAAACAATTAAAATTGCAATCAAACTCAAACTGCATAGCTAAATGATTTCAACAAATACTGAGGTCATGGAAATATCAGGTCAAAGAACGGCAAAGTTTTTTTTTAAATGTATTTAATTTACTTACAAAGATTTATCGATAAGTAGTATACCAACAGTAACCGCTATGGAAGATAGTTGCATCCATTTTCGCCTATACCGTAATTCATGTCGATAATCTCCTTTATCTAACCTAAAATAAAACAGATTTTTGTCGTTTGCAGATAGATGTCACTGAAAGCTTGTGATCACAATATTTCGTCGTTGATAATTACCGCAAAAATGAACTTTATTTTCGAAATTGACAATCAATTTCAAAGTCACATAATTGTATCCGCTCAGTCGTTACGTGTAGCAAATGTCAGGCCAGGCGTCTATTCGCGCTCAACAAGGAACAAGATGGCTACGTTACAATCGAAACTCAAGTGCTTTAAGAGTATTACGTTACAATTGAGTTTAACCTTTGAATCAGATGCAAGTATGAGCTATCCATACTGTGACTATTAATAGCTATACGCAATGGTACTAGGAAATGCAGATCAAAAGCATGAATCTCTTTGATCCATTTTCGGATAGGTGTTGCGTGAATGTACGTGTACTCTTATCCCCCAACGTATATTTACTGATTACAACAATGTTATAACTAATAGTTACATTAACCTCACAGTGGGGTGAATGTAACTAATACTGCTCTCGTTTTTTTTTTTTTTATTCGACTGGATGGCAAACGAGCAAGTGGGTCTCCTGATGGTAAGAGATCACCACCGCCCATAGACAACTGCAACACCAGGGTATTGCAGATGCGTTGCCAACCTAGAGACCTAAGATGGAATACCTCAAGTGCCAGTTATTTCACCGGCTGTCTTACTCTCCACGCCGAAACACAACAATGAGTGAAACAATAAAATAAATTATTGGAAAACCCAAGCCTGTGTGTAGTGTAATTGAAGTTGAAACCGTTCATTGAAATGTGAGCAATTAAGTATATTTATTTGTATAACCCTTCTTGTAGGTCATGGTAGAGGGCGGCAAATTTTTTTTTTTTTTAGTTGCTTTTGCCACGGGTCACCTTAACGTTTATCATTAACTAGCGTTTAACCGCGGCTTCGCACGCGTAAATTATTAGATACAGCAGTTGAAATGAAATTCCGGGATTTTATTAAATTCTCGTGGGAATTCCCTAAAATTACATCGAGGTTTTCATTGACGTTAAATTAAAACACCCATGCCTAATTTCATGTCATGACTCTAAACCCAGCGGTTGTTATTTCGAGATTTTATCCCTATCCCATGGGTATTTAGGGATAAAAGTAGCCTATGTGTTATTCCAGATGTCCAGCTATCTACAAACCAAATTTCATGACTCTAAGCCCAGGGGTTATTAGTTCGAGATTTTATCCCTATATCGTGGGAACATCGGGATAAAAAGCAGCTTATGTGTTATTCCAGACGTCCAGCTACCAACATACAAAATTTCATGCCTCTCAGCCCAGCGGTTGTTATTTAGAGATTTTATCCCTATTCCGTAGGAATATCGGGATGAAAAATATCCTATGTAAAAAATATCCAGGTTATAAATCCGTCCAGCCGTTTCAGCGTGAAGAAGTAACAAACATACTCACTCACTCACAAACTTTCACATTTATAATATTAGTAGGATTGATAATGTATTTGATTATTAATGTGTTCAGGAAACAGGTATCCTAACCCTGCCGTTGCTTTATGTTTATGAAATAATCATGTATGTAAGGAAGAACAATATGTGATTTCCCCACTAACGTCGATAAGGCAAAGGCTACCAGAAACACAGGGAAGCTTAAAGTTCCATCTTACAGACTGGCTAAAACCAAAAAATCGTTTCTGGGAAATTGCATACGGTTTTATAATAAAATTCCAAAAAATATTATAAATGAAACAGATACAAAAGTCAGATTTATTGTCAAGAAGACATTAATATCGAAGGCGTATTATAAAGTTAATGATTATATCATTGGACAAGGATATTTGGAAATAATTCCGATCCTCATTAGCAATCACTTCAAATAGCGAACCTAAGTGTTAAAAATAAAGTTGTGTTAAATACTTGTAATGTATTCATATCATTCATAATATTGTAAATCTGTTTAAAAAGATATACCTCGTTGAGTTTCTTGCCGGATTCTTGTAAACAGAGGTTTTTCCGAACCGGTGGTAGTTTTTTTTGACATTCATAAGTGCTTGTCATAGCCTAAATTGAATAGATATTTTGACTTTGACTTTGACTTTATTGTTTTTCATAACTCTTTTTTCTCTGTTAATTTTTCAGAATTGTTATAAAACAAACCTAACCTAAACTAACTCTATAGAGTTCTACAAGATTATTGTCAGAACATGGTTTGTGTGTGAAATAAAATAAAATAATAAACAGAGGCGAAGCCGTGGGCAACAGCTAGTTTCAATAAAAAATATGGTCTTGATGGGCAAAAGATTATGACAAAAATTACATTATGAGTTGCGAACATATGAGAGTATTTTATTTGCACACCAAAAATTATAAGCACAGAACTGATTTTGATATATAATTGATTTGGGATTACCTAGATGTCATACCTTGTTAAACAAATAGGAATCATTAAAATTTGTTTGTTTTAATTGGCCCCTTTCCAATCAGACTGTAAGTATTCTAGGTATAATTGGCGGTTTCAGACAACCATTTTTTCTGCACATACAAGGTTGTTTTTGTCATATGCGCTTACACATACTCTAGATTAAACCGATAGTGCGTATTCCTGCGTATTAACGCTCGGAGAAAACAAAACCGCACCCGTATGCTCGTACCAACACGCGCTTCCAAAAATGAGCTTAAACAAGCAAATAAAAACACTAGTCTGAAACCACCCTAACAAATATATATCCTGAAAAAAAATTTGGAGAAAGTAATAATAACAAATATATATATTAAACAGTATTAACAAAATTGTCTCACAAAAATCAATCATAACATCAACAAAACCTGATTTTCATTTATAAGTGAGAAAATTCAAGCAGCTGTGCAAAGCTAAAAAGTAAATTTTGATCATGAATTTTACACAAAATTATTTATTTTTTGAACTGAAAAGCAAATAAATGAATAGCCATAGTAACAAACAATATTTTTATTAAATTTGCCATAATTTTGACTGTATTTCTTCGATATGAACAAAATAATAAACAAGTAGTGAGAGTCCAGTACTATACTATAATGAGTTTAAAATACATGGCCATAAAATTACTTTCATAATAAGATTTTGCTAAACTGCTTTTAATTATGCAATATTCCACTGAAATTGGGTTGAAATTTACTTGCAAGTTTTGAAATTGACAAACACAGAGTTCATTTCAAGGGAGAAGAACTAGGTACTACAGCACTGTCTTGTTCAAGTCCAGAAATATTTTTTCATTGTATACATTATATCTATTTCACTTGTATTGTCTGGCCTCATACCAAGTATTAAGAAACTGCCAGCAAAAAAAAGGGCTGGTTTTATTAAGGATACTTTTAATTACCATCTATATAACACTGAACAGTAGACATGTATCAAACCAGCATCAATTAAATTAAAAGGCTTATGAAATAAATAAAGCTTGAAAAGAAAAAACTTACCTGAAAACAGAAGTTTCTCGGTTGAATCCTCCACATTTTTCTTTGTTTTGGCAGAAATCTTGATGATAACTTAACATTCATTATAAGTCTTAAAGAAAATTATGGATAAACACTTCACATAATTAGTAAACAATACACAACTCTTATAATAATATTAATATAAAGATGTTTACTATTGAAATAAATTATTGTAGTGAAACTATATAATTGCTATACATAAATTGTAACAAAATAGTGCCCTAGAGTACATTTGTCTTGACAATTAGCTTGTTTTTCATCAGATCTTTATCATTTAATATGTAACAATATTTTATATTACCATACGTCAACAAAGTATCAATATTACACTAAATAATTAGATATATAGTGCATTGCAAAATAATATCGTAAAAAACGATTTAGATTAAAATGGATTAATCGAAATTATTGATACCTACATTGCGAATAATTTACATTTCACTTTAAAAACAACGTCGTAGTAAATACTTGATTATCGATTAAGCAATGGACATGTCTTTCATAAAAAACCAGAAACGTCAGTGTAACAAAATAATCAACCTCTGCATTTTGTAAAATCGTCGTAACGCCATATTTTGCACGATTGATTTGGTGTTGCTAACAACATAAAAAATGTAGTGTCCAAAGATAAGCAATTTGTGTTGCGGGTTGGAAGCGGTCATTCAAAAAAAGATCATAATTTCAAACTTCATCCTAGAGTGCATCTGCAGCCTGATAAAAAAATATTTGGCTTGTAGGTGTTTCTTAAAACGGGCTGCCATTTATATTTCAAAGCTAATAGTACCTACAAATCATCCATAAAGTACGTCACACATTAAGAGACCCCCACACCAAACTGCAGGGCTACTACGAAACTTATAACTCGAAGTTCGTGTCGTGCGGTCCCTCTCGCTCTCGTATTAAGTAATATAAGGGTCAGAGGGACCGCACGACACGGTCTTCGAGTTTCATGTTTCGTAGTATTCCTGCTGGCCAGCTAAACCTGCAGGGCTACTACGAAACTCGAATCTCGAAGTTCGTGTCGTGTGGTTCCTCTGACACTTATACTATTTAATACGAGAGCGAGAGGGACCGCAGAACACGAACTTCGAGTTTCGAGTTTCGTAGTAGCCCTGCTGTCAACGAGAAACAGTAGCAAATAAAAAAAAATGAGGCTGACAACGCAGACCTACAACACTTGCAGTACACTGATTAAACGATGTTAATACGTAGATATTATTTTAATTTTCCACATATTAATTTATACTCGAGGACTCTTCAAGCTGCATAAACATTTATACAGTACTTAATGTGTGAAAGTTGATGATGCACTTTCGGACTCTCTTGGTAAATTTTATGACCTTTGTCAGTGCCTATTTAATCATGCATCAATAAATGTGCATCAATTTTTGTACAAATATTTATGTAGAAATATTTTGTAGAAATATTTTTCTGTTAATGTGTACTCCAATAATTATTTTGAATTGACTTTTATATTCTTTAAAAACGAATTAATGTTTATTTAAAAACAAATAAAATAAAAGTATAACGAATAAATATTGGAGTAAACACATTAACTTATATATATACGAGGGTCACACTGAAAGTTTCGGGAATAGATAAAAATATGCAGTTAAATTGGATAATAGTATTTTTACTTACATGCGTTCAAACCAGTCTTTAAAGCACTTATTAAAAGCTGAAGTAAGCAGGGGTCGATAAAATGACCTTTTTAAAGGCCTCCACTGCTTCTTCCGGCGTCTGAAACCGCTGACCACGGAACTTATCCTTGATTTTGGGAAATGTGAAAAAGTCGTTGGGGCTTAAGTCGGGGCTGTATGGAGGATGGTCCAGGAGTTCGACGTTTTCACCGTTCAGATACTCAGTTGTTTTCCGAGCGGTGGCATTGTCGTGGTGAAGGATGATGCGGCGATTAGGGTTATTTTTTCGGAGTTCATCAAAGATACTCGGCATACAAATATTTGTGTACCAATCGGCATTGACCGTTCTATGACCTTCGAGAGGAATAGTTCTTACATGACCCGATTTGGAGACAAACGTGGCCACTATCTTCTTGGCCGTGCTGCGAGAGCGAATAACTTTTGTCGGCTTGAGCTCATCTTCGTAGACCCATACTCGAGACTGGTTTTTAGATTCAGGCTAATATGCATATATCCACGACTCGTCACCCGATACGACACTAAAAACTGCTCAACCTCCTCCGTTGAATTTATTCAAAATTTTGCGGCACCAATTGACACGAGTCGCTTTTTGCTCGTCAGATAATAAATGAGGGATCCAGCAGGAAAACAACTTTCGCACGCCCAATTCTTCCCGTAAAATAATTTGTATCTGACTCATTCCAATACCCAAGCACTCTTGAATTTCCCGGTATGTCTATTGCCGGTCTTCTTTTATCATTTGACGCACAGCATCGAAGTTTTCTTGAGTGACGGCCGATTTTAGTCTACCTTCACGCACGTCGTCTGTGAGTGATAGACTTTGGCGTTAAAAATCTGAATACCACCTGTATATTGTAGTCTTTGAAGGGTCTTTGAATGTAAAGCTAGGTCGCTCACATTCACTCGTACTCGTACGTATGATATTTATATGTTCGACGGCCGATCGTAAAATCCGCCAGATCACGAAATTCCTAGGCATATCGAGAAATGGTGCCATAAACGTTGGCCAGGCATATCACGATTCACGATGTGCTTGAGAAACAATACGGCTGATCGATTAGAGCAATGCATTCGTCGATATCCTAGCTCTATACCGGGCACATCGTGATATGTCGAAAAAAAGTAAAAATTTAGGCGCGACGAGCAAAGCGAGGAGTCCATCCATCCCTGCCTATATACGTCCCACTGCTGGGCACAGGCCTAATCTCAGAACAAGAGGGCTTGGGCCATAGTTCCCACGTGGGCCCAGTGCGGATTGGGAACTTCACTCACACCATTGAATTGCTTCGCAGGTTTGTTGTGCAGGTTTCTACACGATGTTTTCCTTCACCGCAAAGCTCATGATAAATTTCAAATGTAATTCCGCACATGAATTTCGAAAAACTCAGAGGTGCGAGCCGGGGTTTGAACCCACGACCCTCTGCTTGAGAGGCGATAGGTCAAACCACTAGGCCACCACGGCTTCAGCATCCCATATTTCCCTCTAAATCCTAATATCTCCCAGATAAAGCTTTGAATTTCTTGAGACAAATTTTGACTGTGGTTCAGATAATTTAGAATTAATGAGAATTAATGTTTTAGTCGTCTTTTTTAGGGTTTCGTACCCAAAGTGTGCCAACGGAACTCTAATACTGAGACTCCGCTGTCTTTCTGTCTGTCTGTCCGTCTGTCACAGGGCTCTATCTCTTGAGCCGTAATAGCTAGGCACTTGAAATTTTCACAGATGATGTACCTATTACAGTAGCCGCAACAACAAGAAATACTAAAAATAAAATAAAGTTACAAATTAAAGGGAGTCGTCGTCATACAAGAAACGTGTTTCATTCAGCGGTTTTTGATTGCTAGGCTGTCAAGATGACGGCCGTCAGTTGCTAGGGGCAACGCCCGTGACCCTATGTTGTTTAATGTTTAACAACTTATTGATTTGCGATTTACTAGTGCTATTTTATAAAACCTTCGATAATTATAATAATTGTCTCTATGACCGTGGTTTATTTTTTTGTGCAGCATTAAGACTAAATAATAATTTATGATCCACAAACTTCCGACACACACTACACACACTTAACAAAAGCCAACTTCAATAAAGCACTCACAGCCGCTGTATTTAATGTTTTTTACACAAAAAAATGTCCATTATAATTCATACTAAGTAACACTATTTATTAACAAGGTCAAAATTTAAAATCAGGTTAAGATTTTTTCACTAATTCATAGTAAGTACGCGCCATTCGGCCGAATGAGGACTATCGTTTTTTGTCTCACTAGATGGCGCACTGTTGCGTAAGGTTTTTAAGTAGACTTTCAGTATGGCTTTCAAAATCTGTTATTACGGGCATGAAAACAAAGTTTAGATTAAAATCATATTTAATACACCTTAAAACCGTAAAAATCGAAAATAAAAATATCGAGCATGCCACAGTGTTGCATAGTCCCCGTTTTGTTCTGAAAAAAGGGAGGACAAAGGTTTCCGAAAGACAAAACTGTCTCAAAACAGACATTCATTGCCCCGGAACGCATATTTGCCATAATTAATTTCAGATATTGCAAAATATTTACAAAATTATTCTAATTATAAATAAACCCGCGTAGCTCACCCAAAAACTATGAGATTTGACATTTCGGAGACCTCACGCTACACTAGCGCTTCTAGTGGCGAATTCATACGCGATAGCCCTCATTACTGCGTTCAGCCAATTTTTTTTTGGCGCATGGCAAGAGTTTAAAGCTCTATTCAGCCTACGACAGGGCGACAGCCAAAGAGGATGAGAATTTAAAATTGTTCTTTATTCAAAATACTTGCACCTAGTGCTTACATTTTGGTGATATGTTTTTAGTAACTTGTAATGTAATGTATTAAGTAATTATGTTTGTTCAGGTATTAAATATTTCAGCTTAAATTTGAAGTGGATATCTTCAACTGATTGAGCTGAAATTTGGCATGCATGTATAAATCCGATGACAATGCAATATTATTATGACGTAGAGCTGATCTGATGATGAAGTTAGATGTTGGCCATAGGAACTCTGTAATAAAACGACACGACCGCATCGATTTTGGTCTCATTTGATTCATCTTGACGACTACCTACTTTGGTAATCAGTGGCAAAAAGTACCGCCAACAAAAAAGCTTGTATTAGATTTTTTTACAAAAAAATATTACTGAACTATTTGTTTTTAAAACATTGTACGGAGGTGCGGGACCCTTCATGCGCAAGGCGCTCGCACTCGCACTTGACCGGTTTTTTATTAATTTCGTGTTGTACAATGTACCTACCTATGTACGAATGTATGAAACGACGTTTGCTTTACATTACTACTACCAAAACTTGCTGGTCCTACTCTACTGTGTATTTTGATTTTCAAAGTGCTTTGGTGTTATGCTGTGATGTGTAATAATAAATAAATAACATAATATTGTGAAATGGCGCCATTTCATGATATGCCTAAAAGTTGGCCAGGCATATTATGATGTGCTTAGAATATTATGGCAGATCAACTAGAGCAACGCATTCGTCGACATTCTTAGCTCTATACCGGCCGGTTCCCCCTGTTTACGCATATTTTTTATGTCATAATTCTATTTTGCATTATTTATGCCGAAACTATTTTCGCATAACAATTTACGCAGAATTCTCTTACGAATAACCAATGTAAGCCAAATTGGCTTTACGCATAACTTGTGAATTCCGAATATTGTTTATGCAGAAAATTACTTACGCAGAAAGTTACTGTAACTTTTAACGACTTATTTAACGACTCTGAGGTGAGTTCGACGGAGCTCCGCTTGCCTAGTTAAGGCGCTTCGCTCCTTGACAAAATACTAACCTAACCTATCCTATAGTCGAGCAATCACGTTACCTGGGTTTTCTTTATTGCGGGGGGCTCCACCCCCGAGCCCCCCCTTTCTCCCTTTACTGTTTCGCCTATCCAAGTATCAAATATATTTTTTTCTGCCCCCCGAGCCCCCGTCCCCGTTCTTTATGCTCGTGCATACTCTTTTACTGGTGGCTGTTCGTTCCATTACAAATACAATTCTAACCTTAATAACTTATTTTTCTTTTCGGACATAGATTTGGATAGGATTTCGGCCTATCAAAATTCGGCTAAATTACGTATAATGCTAAGCAATATTATGCATATTAAAATTCGGCCATGTTTATATTATGCTAAAATAAATTCGTGTTAACCATTATTCGGCTTATACAGAATTAAGCCGAACTAAATTTCGGCAAGTTTAAGATTCGGCGTAAATAAATTATGCGAAACCTGGTATGCGTAATCAGTTTCGGACATTAAAAAGTATACCAAATAGATGTCACCCATACGGCCACATCGTGATATGCAGAAAAAATAAAAATTTAGATACGACGAGCGACGAAGCCAGGAGTGGTTAGTATGAATTGTAACCACAACGCACGAGCCGAGCGAGCGAAGCGAGCGTGCCTCGGCAGCGGCATGCGAAGTGCCAGAAACGATATGGTGGCGTTTCATGATATGCCTAGGAATTTCATTATCTGCTTAAATTTGGCAAAATCGTCACTAGGCAATAGTTTAGTTTTGAGCGATATGGCGGATGTCTCCTAGCCAATTCATGAAATGGCGTCATTTGATGATAGATATGCCTAGGAATTTCGCGATCTGGCGGATTTTACAATCGCCCGCCGACATCTGTCTGCCTACGGCCTTCATTACCAATATTAATTGTTTTGATTGTTGATTAGATTACACAGCTACTGGGAAACTGAGATACTACGTACGTAAAAGTATATTGATCATCAGTTAACAGTAACAACCCCCGGGATAGGCAAAGTGCAAAATTCGCCGCGCGTTGTGGCCGCACAGGCTGCGTGCAGCCATATCATTAATCATACAAATCAGTGGTATCGCGTGCGGTCTGCGGCCTGCTAGTAGTCGGTGGGCCTGCGGCTACTTGTACTATTACTTATTCATTCTGTGCTGTGTCTGCGGTCTAAAGCCCGTCTTGGAGTAGTAATATTGTACCTTTATATACTGGTCACACAAATTGTGGGTTGTCAGATGTAAATTTTGTAAAATAAGCTGATGGACGTGTTGCCAATGCATTAAAAAAAAACAGCAGGGCTACTACGAAACACGAAATTCGAAGTTCGTGTCGTGCGGTCCCTCTCGCTCTCGTATTAAATAGTTTAAGTGTCAGAGGGACAGCACGACACGAACTTTGAGTTACGAGTTTCGTAGTAGCCCAGCAGTTGTCATGTCATGTCAAAACTATGCCGTACGAACGATATATCTGTCTGAATCAATATTAAACACAACACAGCATTTGATACAAAATAAATCAAGTTTATGTTTTATTTTCGTGTGAATGTAAATCGTACAGAATGTTTATAGACATTCAACTATAAATTTGTACCTGTTATAGTTATTATTTCATAGTCGGCATGGGTACGTGGCTGCTAGACATAAATGCCTGTGTAAACCATTCCTCGCAAAGCTAACAGTTATTTTTGTTTTATTTATTCAGAAGGAGTTCTGGAAGATCATGAGAATTTGAAAGATTTTCTGGAAGAGGCAGAGCTGCAGCAATATTATGAACTATTTAGGTAGGAAGATTTCAAGTGATATTCTTGGGTTCTGAAATTATATTGTAAAGAAGAGAACTTTTGTAGGACATTATTTTGCATTTTGTGTCCGAGTGTAAATTTGATTACGAGCATTTGGCCTGTTCTATACTTATTATTGCAAAAGCGATTTTATTGTGCTTATTCATTCTATATTGCATTGCTTATTTCCTATAGAAGGGGTGGCCAACTTGATTAGACTCAAGATTTACTGTTTGTTTACTGACGAAACTGTGCGATCTACCAATTACATGCTTCTTGAAAATTTTAATGAAACAGCATAGTTCAGTATTTTTATTTTTTGCCTTGCCACAATCAACTGGATTAATAGTTGCGAACAACCGGTTGGCCACTTCTGTCCTACAGGCTATGGACAGCAAGTTTATTAATTTCTCCTTATTGGCTATAATTATCAGAGAGCACACTTTTCAAGGCATTATTTGACCTGTCATAGTGAATTCTCATTTATCGATTTCTGATATAAATACATATATATTGAATATCAAACACAACACAGGCACTAAAGATTTTTTCATATTTTCCGGTTCTAAACTACTTCTTTTACACTCAAATATCCATTTGTATGCGGAAAAAGAACACACTAGATAACATGATAAGTTTATAACAATCTAATTTAAAGTCGAATATATTGACCTAATTTGGGTAGTTAAAGTTGAAGTGAGATGTCACTATGACGAGTCCAAAAATGCTATAAAATTTCCACTCTGTTAATCCTTGATCATAAAAAAGTAGTATTTATGGGTAAATTTGTAGGCAACTCTCAATGCAAGAGTCGTAACTTATAGTTAGCCTTCTTTTCTGTTAATATTCATTTTCTTAAATTGGAAGCTCTTAAGTTTGGTTTTGTTGTTGCATCAATTTATTTGAATTGCCCTTTTTGCAAATACTGTGGCTATTGTCATGATAAAAGAGAGCAGGTAGTCTTAAGTGCTCTATTAGATTATCTTCTGATTAAGGACCAGTAAAAGTCAAGGGGCAGATACTATATTAAAAGGTAGCTTTTGCCTGCAACTGCATCCAGGAATAATTGGTCTATTGCTAGTCCATGGGTACTATGCAATATTGTGGGATAAAAGTTATCCTATGTCCTTCCATGGCGAGGTAACAAACACAGTTACTTTGGCATTATATTAGTACAGATCTAGTAAATAATGCTTGTCCATCGTGTTTTGTCGGCTAAATTAGTTTTTATCTTGCTTTCTCAATTAGCTTCAGTAAACTTTGGTACAGTACGATTACTTGGAGTTAACACTTGACAGATGGGCGTGCGTTCAGTCAATTTTCAACTTTGAGGTCATACAAATAAAATAGTTTTTACATTATCTGTAAACGTGGGTAGCGGTACTAAATATGGCTTTATTTGTATGACGTCAAAGTTGAAAATTGACTGAAGGCACGCCCATCTGTCAAGTGTTAACTCGAATTAATCAAACTGTAAGCTAGTCGAGGAAGCAAGATAAATACAAACTTTTCAAACAAAATATGATAGCAAAACTTTATTCACTAAATCTGTAAGGACGTATCTGAGAATTCTTTAATATATATCTCTGTGTATTATGTAAAATGGAAATAATGATTTTTGTAAATTTAGACTACTAAATAACTTGCTGCTTTAGTTTCTTACTTTAAGTTGGTTTAATTTTTTTTTTAATAGTATTATAATCTCATGTGTTTTTGGGCAAATTATTCTACAGCCGTCTACAACTCATAATTTTAATATTTAGAGATGTATATCTAATGCGATAGTAAAAATGAATGTAATAATGGTGTAAAAGACAACAATTCCTAATCAATCATATTCATGCCTTCAGGGACATATTGAAAGTAGCGAAAGTGTCACAATTAAAGTTTGTTGTAACTGAAGATCTCATACAAATTGGACTTTCAAAGCCAGAACAGAGGCGCTATAAGAAAGTGTACTCAAAATATTTTCCAAATCCCTATATCTCCAAGATCAAGAAACTCCTTGGGTCAAATAAGAAAAATGATGCGGTAAGTTTTATTGTAACCTGTAGCTCACTTATCTGCTACAAATCGACTGGATGGCAAACGAGCAAGTGGGTCTCCTGATGGTAAGAAATCACCACCGCCCAGGGGTATTGCACATATGTGTTGCCAACCTAGAGCCCTAAGATGGAATACCTCAAGTGCCAGTAATTTCACCGGCTGTCTTACTCTCCACGCCGAAACACAACAGTGCAAGCACTGCTGCTTCACGGTAGGATTAGCGAGCAAGATGGTGGTAGGAATCCGGGCAGACCTTGCACAAGTTCATGTTGTAAGTATCTCGGGGCCTAGTCTACTGCACTTTGTAAAAACTAAACTAAGAAGTAGTTTAATACAGAAAGCCCACTGTTTCTAATATTTAGTGGTTGTATATATTAATATATTAATGTAACAATAGAATATTCATAAGAAGGCTGTTAAATTAATATATTTTTTATTCCTACAGTATTTACAGGGTCACTGCTCGATGCCACTTGATTTTGAACCATTCTCTGAAAACAATATTAAAGTTCCTACAAAACATATTATATCAGTTGAAGATATTACTATCAATAAAGAATTAGGCATGGGTCAGTTTGGAGTAGTTCAGCAGGGCACTTGGGCAACTGGAAATCAAAGAGTAAGTACATCATTTTTTCTGAAATTTTCACTACACAGTACAATATTGTACCTAATGTATGCACAAAAAGTGTTACAAACATATTACTACTCTTATTCTCATTTTTACTTCATATCACTTAGTATTTTTGTCTATCTATGCATTCAGCATTGTATGTCTGAAAACAGTGCAGTCAGACATTACAAAACTCGGGTCACCTGATGGGAAACAATCACCGCCGCCCATGGACACCTGTCAACATGAGGGGTGTCACAGGTGCGTTGTCGGCCCTTTGAGAGACTGATAAGCTCGTTTTTGGTGTTTGAGTTGAAACCTGAAAGTTTAGGGATTGTATGTGACTCTTAAACAAAATTTGCACTTTGTCAAGTGTACATTTATTTAATGAAGGATTTCTATGGAAATGAGCACTCTCTCAAAAAGTGCACTTTACAAGTCATTCATTTATTTACCTAGGAAGTACATGTTACTGCTCTAAATGTACACTTTTTAAATACAGTGGTATCAGTTCACCGCTTTCCATGAATTAATTTTATATTTTTTTACTGAAAAGCATTTTTTTTTATTCTGCTTTAGATATCCTGATGTGTGTTCAAAATTACTATATTTCTGGGTTGGTTGGGTAGGTTTTGGAGTAGGTATGTTTGAGAATATTATGAATGTACAATTTGAAAAGTGACCACATGCGAAAAATTTACCATTTGAGAAAGTGCTCATTTTAGGAAATTATGTTTTAACAATATGTTTTGTTAACATTGTTTATAGCTGCAAGTAGCCATTAAATGCCTTGGTCATGAAAGAATGACTTCAAACTCTACAGAGTTTCTGAAAGAAGCAGCTGTTATGCACAGTATTGAACATCCTAATATTGTGCGGTTGTATGGCGTAGTTTTACATCTAGACTCCTTGATGTTGGTAAGTGTAAAAATAATAAAATAATAATTTTATGACGCCGTGATGATTCGCGGTTATTGTATCTTTTACGTCAGATGCGAAGTTATTTAACCACCTAATGAAATATATAAAAAATGTTTTAGGTAACAGAGTTGGCACCTCTTCGTTCCATGCTAGAATGTCTCCGGGAAGTTTCTCTGCGACCAAACTTCCCCGTGCCGAACCTTTGCGAATTTGGGGAACAAATCTGTGATGGCATGACTTATCTAGAAAACAAAAGACTGATTCATAGGTAAACTTTATACTTGTCATCATCACAATTATAAAATGTGTCACATAATATCTTTGCTCACATTGCCTCACCGCATTCCTTTATACTTACTACACTTTTATTTGCAGGGATTTAGCAGCAAGAAATATTTTAGTATTTAACAAAGATAGGGTAAAAATATCCGATTTCGGTCTTTCTCGTGCGTTGGGTGTGGGAAAAGATTACTATCAAACAAATTACAATGTCAATCTTAAGTTACCAGTAGCCTGGTGAGTTTAGTTTAACTGAGTATGATTATGACATATTAGATATTTATGATAATCCAGTTTCTATTTGATTGTTTTACGTTTGTTGTTTGTGTGTAGGTGTGCCCCAGAGTGTATTTTATACCTGCGTTTCACTTCGGCTAGTGATGTATGGGCATTCGGCGTGTGCCTCTGGGAAATGTTCACGTATGGATTTCAGCCTTGGGCCGCTTTCTCGGGTCAACAAATACTCGAAGCTATAGACGCACCCAATTTTCAGGTTTGTTTTGTTTTTACTACAATGTTTTGTGATTAATTTATAATTTATGTTTTTAAGGCATCATAAAATTTGTCTGAAATGTTGTATTCAGTGGTTGGGTAAGCTCGTATTAGACTTTTCCTTCGAAAACTTTTGTTGAAGTTGACGCCATGCGTCTTTGAGGTGTTACTCCTAGAACATCCACCAAATGTACTGTACTGATATTCAGCTTGAATGACCTAACCAGTAACCACTGGCTAAAACATTCTGTTTATATTTTTTCATTTATTACAGAGACTAGAAAAGCCTGAATGCTGTCCAGAGATCTACTACTCAGCGATGTTGGAGTGCTGGGCGCATGATCCAAACGATCGACCAAAATTTAAAGATTTGGGGCCGAAATTAAAACTTATTCGACCAGAGCAGGTGCTAACTCTAGATTTAATTTGTCTCTAATTGACGCCTAGTTATTTTTGATTATACAAATTATTAATAAACATAATTCAAGTCCTTTTCTTATAGATTTCAATGTTAATCACCATTAAAATATATTTAGTCATTTATTCTTAATATTACAATTTACAGGTAGAGACAACAGTCAACTTTCAGAAGTCCGAAGATGGGAGGCGTAGTAATCTCTTAGAGTACAAATCTGGTCAGATTATAACAGTACTGGGTAAAGAGTGAGTATTGCGATAATTACTCAATTTTTCTAACCAATATCTCCATAGCATGACCTCATTTCAACAAGGACACGTTAATTTATCAACACAAAAAATTTCATTTATAAAATGGAGTACAGATGCGTCCTTACATGAATCATGTTCATTTACTTACATGCATTGTTTTGAAATAAAAACATCGTTATTTCAGAAATGTCACTAAAACATCAATGTGGCATGGGGTGCTGCCCGGTGGGGCTTGTGGCATGTTCAATCCGAACAATACTAAACCCTACCTAAAGACTGAAGTGAGTAACGTTGTGCGTTATGTCGTGCTTATCAGAAAAATTTAAAGGTGACCTACTATACCAAAAATCAAGAAAACAAATTGAGCTCTTGAGTGATGGCACATGTTAAATCATTTGATTACACTAAAGCAGACTAAACTTTCCTGTGGAATAGCCTTTACATTTTTTTGATTAGGTAACAATGTTTAGATACTCGTACTTTCTTTATACGAAGCTCTTGCGATTCTATATTTGTATATATGGTTATACTTACCTAAGTATGCATACCACTAAGTACTAAGGACTAAGTATACATAATATAGCAAGCATACCTATGCTAATGGTAGCTATTGTGAAAAGACAATGTAATAAGACTAATAAGCTATAAAGTAGAATGTCCAATTTAAGTAATAATATATCTTTTACATAAAAACCTAGCATCGACCGTCAGAAGACGTTGTTCAAAATAATTTAGGCACTGTGAAAGTTAAAACTCCAGACGCCCTAACTTTTTATATGATTACTCGTATATTTTTATTATATAGTTTCATAACCACTAATTACTTAAAAATAGTGCTGCTTGAAAATTAGCATTCAAATTCAAATTCAAATCATTTATTCAATAAATAGGCCGCAATGGGCACTTTTACACGTCATTTTTTAAACTACCAGCGCTTTCGGAAAGACCATCATTGCCAAGAAGAATGCGCCGCAAGAATCTTGGCAGTCATTTTTTCAAAATAAAATAATTACAAATAAAATACTTAAAAACTACAGTATACAATTAAAGTAAAAAAAATACAAAAAAATAATAATACAGGGATGTATGGGGTCCCTTCGTTACAAAACTAAACACTAACTATATCTACGTTCAGTGGAAGTGTAAAATGCTTCCACCGTCATAAATTAAATAATAATAATAATTTAATTCTGAAATATACATTTCAGGTCAAGCATTGATTGAAAAGTAACACCAGATCATGCATGGTCAGATTTTATCGTGTACTCACTTGTACACACTACATTTAGTCGTTGATTTACTACGTGTAATAGCGACGTAAACTATTGTTATAAGCCCAACAACTTCGTGCGCGACCGTCCCTAGGAATGAGACGCGGTGGCGGGGGCGTGATACGTGTGTAGATAAATTTGCCGAAGATATATCTAAAGATAAGTAGTAACTATTGATGAGACCTAGAAGTAAGAAGCAAGAGCACAAAATAAGCGCTTAATTTAAAGTTTCTTTATCAAGAGAAGGAAATAGAAAGACGGTTAAAACTGTTGTTACTTTATGACAGTGTACCACTGAAGTTTTTCGCTGTATGACGCTTTCCGCGACATTGTCTACGTCAATATTCTTTTTTCGGGATGATGATGATAAAAGATATGCTGGTGCCCTGTATTTCCGTCAATTTAAGGTCTTTAACATTTTTTTAAATTGTGGTCTGCAAAAAACCAGTCGCTTCAGAGACGGTTTTTACCAAATTAATGTTATTGACACATTCGGACGAAGAACTGTAATTTCTGTGTAGTTTAAAATGTTTGTACACATTTTACACAACCTCCTTTGTCTGTCGATTCATCCCCGGATTATAATCTCATGTGCATCGAACGTTTTGTGACATAGCCTCTGTGGACCGTGTAGCCGCATCACCTGCGCGGCTGCGACTGAACTGAATGCGAGCGTCGTGCATTGCGCGCGCTTTTAGGTACTCCCCGCTACCTCTTCAATCCACGCTGGCTCTATAACCTCGTCACCGCGTCTCAATCCTAATCCTAGGGAGGGCACGAGGTTGTCGGGCTATAGTTCACGTTTGCCATTGTTATGATGACGTGTCTTTTATGTGCTAGTCAATGACGTCTAATAGTCTAAAATGTAAATGTGATAATATTAAGTTAAGCATTGACATCGGAAATCCGATACGTACCCGAGCTGGATGTATAATTTATTTAAAGTTGTTTTTGCGAACTACGCAACATTTAATACATTATGTAGACAAGATTTTGGATTGTACATTCAATAAGACTCATTTGGGACGCTTGTATATGTTTGGGTCACTTTGGGTATTTCAAAGCGCTGTGTTCATTCATTTTACTACAAAGGCTCATGCAGGTCAGGTGACATTATTTCCCTGGGAGGAGAGTGAATTTTTTAGGTGCACTAATAATCAGTTAAAGAGTGATGATGCCCATTGTTTGTCAACATTCATTAAGTGAACTTACGTTGCTGGTTAATTCTTAAAGACGACACGAAACAATTACCAACGGTGATTGACATTGAGGGTTAATCTTGAATTGGAACGAATAAGCAGTAGTTAATTTTGGGATAAAGCAAAAAACCTAGAAACATTAAGACTTATAAAACTTTTAATTAAAAGGATGCATTGCAATGCATCCTCCTGAAAAAATGTAACCTTGCCGGTGATCATGTTGTCAAACCATGGACTATTTAGAAATGTTTACAAAGGATAGTAGCTTAACTGTATTCCAGTGAATGCGGGAACGAAATGAACATTAATTATATGTATTATATGTTGGTTATTTGCACGGGTTATTTGCGACATTGCATTGTTTGCGGTCCAGTCTAGATTCAGTACTCAACTCACTCATCTTTTACACACACCGGCCAATTCAGCGGAACAAGTAGTTAGTAAGTCTAGTTAAAATAAAATTAGCATACGAAAGAAAAACCATAAAATGTATATTTTTTTGTTTGGCTAAATTTGTCGGTGTAGGTTATCTAAATGAATATTCTTAAACACGTCATTATACGAATCACTTTTTCCATTCAGAAATCGATCACTAATGTAACTGGGTCTCTATCACCTCATCCAACTCGCAACTCGGCTCGGTCCATCCGCTCTTCACTCTTACGCTCTGACGTCAAGCGTCACACTTACACCGGCAAGAGAACCATCCAGCGAAGCATGATCTCCAGTCCTCAGGGCGACGTCAAACACACCGGCCACGTCGGCCTCGACGGCGCCTACTTTGGTGACATTTCCTTCCTGGATCCCGCTGGCTGTGTGAGTATCATTAAGTGAAATATAAACCTAAGTATCTAATTTGATAAAAAAAAGTGGCGAGTTATTGTATAAATATCTGGAACAGTTCGCTGGTAATGCGTTTGGGCGCGTTTGGGCGCATCGCTTATGACATGTTGCCCTACCTATTACAGATTAAATACTGGGTTTATAATATGGTGTCATTACACGTACTTCTCTATCTTAGTTGACATGTGATCGAAGTATATCCTGCCTGAATAAAGATATTATATGACGCCTTCTCGCGTAGGTTTGCTGTAAAAATAGGAAATAAGTTACTTCGCTCACTTGTAACTAGAGTTAAACAAACAAGTCATCTTTGGTCTTGGTTTTTCCTTTATATTTCTTTCCTTGAATACCAGAACGACGCATTCATCCTCTTTGCACCTATATCTGGTATTTAAGGAATTGGGGCTTATATGTAATGGGTGTACTTCCTACCTTTAAATGAGCAATTCTGGTATATTTATTTATTTATTCATTTCGAGGATGTCAGAAACAGCTCTAATAATTTTGATGACTTTCAGTACTTATGCGAGGGGTTTCGGATTAGCTTGGGTTGATCTCTGGGAAAACGCGTGTGGTCGAGTTTTAGCTCGAGTTATGCTCGGTTGCCTAGGTACCTACTATAATTATTATGTATTATTTATATTGGGCTAGGGATGGACAGACAACCTATGCGATTTCCTATGTTTACATTTCTTTACAACTGGGCAAATTAGGAATCAAGTGAAATAGTGTCAAGTTTTTTTGTACACGATCAAAAACACTCAATCTAAATTTTCTATTCATACAAAGTATTGTGAAAGTCAAGCCAGAATCAGCGATAGGCCAAGTGGTAATAGCTCAACCTCAACGAAAACAAAATTAGAATACCTATGGAAATACATATGTTTATTGTTAATTATGTCAAATAATTTGGCTTTAACGTATCTGGGACATGCAGGCTTGATATAGGTACTATGAAGAAATGAATATGCTGTCCAGAAACAGGTGTGTAGCTAGCAGCTACACATCTATATCAAGGAAGACAGTGCTAGTGCTAGCTAACTTGCTTTGGCCAGACGTGATGAAATGATGTCCCAGGGGCATCTTTCACGTCCGGTTACAACTGTGGGTTACAAGTAACCGCTAGGTCTCGTAGAGTTCTATGAAATTTTTTAGGATGCTGGGTCTTTCTTGACAGCAGATGTACAGTAAAGTACAAAGATATCGACACGGCCAGTTACAAATATCTGAATACAGGACCTTAATTTTAAGTGCATAAAGTCGTGTAATATATGTAGGTATATAATTTTGTAATTTTAGCACTTGACTGTACATGTCTGTGTGATGGGATAGTCTATAAGGTGCGAAGTGGAATTAACTGTTTTTTTTGTGTTATATTATTTTATCGGAAATGCATTGCAAGCACAGAAAGCGTTTTTTTGTTAACGTAGTTCAAGCGTAGTTTCCACTTTATTATTAACTAGCGCCCCGCTCCGGCTCCGCAAGGATACAATATTTAAAATAAATCTTCTTTGGACAGTCGGGTAGAAAGATCTCATAGGCACTTCACCAATATTTTTCAGCTCCTTTTTCCAAAAACTATACCCGCACGAATCCGGGGCGCGTCGACGTAGCTGCGTAGAGTAAATAGTATCTTATGCACTTTTTTATTGGATTGATATTTTTAAATTCGTAATATCTTTTGAATGGAATGTCCGATTTGAATAATTAAAAAAGTAATCTACAGGTATTGAAACAGTCTTGAATATGATATGTTTTATTTGGTTAGGGAGTAATGGAAAGGTATGGATAACATGGTCTAATACTGGTCGGCATTTCTATCAACTTTTAAAACGTTAAAAAGTAGTTATAATGAGATAATGACATAACTAAAGTTGGGCATTATGTTAGTTTTTTGTAGATATTGATATATTATTGAATATCGTATCGGGTGTTCCTGAAAGTATAAGCACAAGGTCTATGTAAAAAAAAAACGAAAGTATTGTGATTGCCAAGCCATTTTTTTAATACTTGGAAGTTCACTTAATTCTACTTAATTGGTATACCATTTTTCCAACACCATTAATCGTAAACTAAAGGACCTTGTATCTGACACTAGGCACAAGCTTCTGCACAGACCTGTTCCCCACTACTTTGAAGGCTTTCAATCAGTTTCTTTTAAAGGTCTCAGTGGAATTGGCAGCCTTGGTGTTTTTCTGAAGATAAGCTATGGCAAGTGCCCAAAAAGTTTCAATGGACCTGGCTCCAGGGTAGTTCGGAGGATTCATGACCTTAGGCACGTGTTCGATTCTGTTGTCTCTATACCAAACCAACGTGGCCTTCAAGAAGTGCATGGATGCCAAATTCGGCCAAAATAGAACAGGTCCATCATGTTCGCGGATCATAAGCAGTAGGTGACGAATTAAGCACTCCGTGATCGGCCTTCATGGTTTGCATACTGACAAATGGCTTAGATAACTTGCCACACTCGCAAATAGCTCGCCAAACCATGGGTTATTTCTGAATTATTCCGTCAAAAATTTTAGCACATCCAATTAGAAAAGAAAGTCTGAAATTCTTATTTCTTATGTCTATCTGATTATGTAAGTACTTAACCATCTAAAATGACCTCATACTGCGTACATTTTGCTCAGGACAGGGGCTTCCTGCTTACACTGAATATTCATATATACCTACAAATTTGCACGGAATTCTCGGTGAGCCTATCCGACTCGCACTTTGCCGGTTTTTATTTATTTACCTACATATTTTTTGTATCTAACGAAAAGAACTCACGGCATAATTCATGTGCGTGTGTGCTTCGTTTTTTTAGTATTAGAAAAAGGGTAAACAATCTTAAATTGAAAATACAAACTGAAATATAGATGCACAGAAAAACCAGAAAAATAAGACCAACACTGGGAATTGAACCCAGGTCCTCAATCCAAATCCAGGTCCAATCTTAATTTGATTGCTTAATAACGACATCTCTTGTCCGGGTGAGCGGTTAGTTCCAATGGAATGCCGAAAGTTTCTCGATGAGGGCTACGGTATAGATGTCGCTAGCGTCACTGCTTAAGTGGCTAAATAAGAAACAAACAAGCTGAGATATGTGGTGCATAGGGGAAATTCGTGTCTGTGCCGTTGACCAACAGTGGTGTAGCGGTATAGCACGCGGCACGGAATACCGAGGACCTCGGTTCGATTCCCAGTGTTGGTCTTATTTTTCTGGTTTTTCTGTGCATCTATATTTCAGTTTGTATTTTCAATTTAGGTTTTACGGGATGACCGTAAAAGTAAAAATTTGGAATTGAAATAAAAAATACAAAAAGATTCCAAAAAACCAATCGTAAACAATCTTGACGAGTCTTTTATCGAAAAACGTTTTAAAAAAATACCAAAATACCAAAAGCCTGTAAATGATCATATGTCCTTAGTCCTTGCTAATGAGGGTTATCGTTTTTTGTCTTTCTAGATGGCGCCACTGTTCGTGAGGTTTTAAGTGTGGCTTTCAAAGTCGGTTAATACGGGCGTGAAAACAAAGTTTAGATTAATATCATATTTATTACACCTTAAAACCGTACCATAACAATATCGAGCCACCACAGTGTTGCGTAGTCCCGTTTTGTTCGGAAAAAAAGGGAGGACAAAAGTTTCCGAAAGACAAAATTGTCTCAAAACACAGACATTCATTGCCCCGTAACGCATAATTGCCTTAATTAATTTTAGGTAATGCAAAATATTCACAAAATTATTCTAATTATAAATAAACCCGCGTAGCTCACCCAAAAACTGTGAGATTTGTCATTTCGGAGACCTCACGCTACACTAGCGCCTCTAGCGGCGAATTCATACGCGATAGCCCTCATTGGGACATATTTGCTGTGACTTATTTTTACCCGACTGTAAGGAGTGGCATTGTTTTTCGCGCGTATCTTGTACCTATGTAATTCAAAAGTGTTTTTCAATAAAAAGACACGTCAAGATCGCTTACCTTCTTTGTAATGCAAAAAAAAAACGAAGTTATAGACGGGTGTATACATGGATTCTGAAACTATAAAACATAGAAGACTATGACAAGACGAGAAAAACTGCAATCATAAATAAACAATTGTATTCTTTACTTAGACAAATAGCTTTGTTTTTTTTTGTTTTTTTCTTCAATGCGGCTGAGTTCGATTTCAGAACGGCTGTTTTTATGTGTTGTAGTTTTAGAATTACTTAGGTCTACAATAGTCATTCTGTTCGCAGTCGCGCTTTAATGGTTACCGAAAATATTTTAAAATGTAAATGTTATGCCACAATGAATATACTACACGATTGCGCATGTACGAGTACTAGACTTGCACACATCTGAATGCCTATCGATCTCTGGGGCTACATTGTGATAACCCCGGGGAGCAATATTGAGCGATACCATTGCACATTACGTTTTCGCGTGAGCATGTTCGGTGGTCTGACGAGTCGTTTGTGTGGGAAGCAGCCTCCGCGGCAGGTGGTGACGCCGTACAAGCCGTCTGAGGACCTGGAGCAGGTCCCGTTGCTGAACCCCAACTCTCCGTCGCATCTCTCGGCCGCCTGCACCTCGCCCTATCCGCTACTCGCCTCGGACCGGCTCGCCAACTGCGATGAGGTCGACCTGCCATGTAAGAGATGTCTACAGCTTGTTTAGACCGGCAAAAAAATCGTGCAGGTTGAATTACTTACATTTTAGCGCTCGATTAAGAGCGTTTATACCTGCTGAGCTGGCAATGTTGCATTTTTGTTAGTTTTTCTTGATTATTCCATAAAAATTTAATGAAAATTAAAAATGTGGTCTGATACAACTGTTCTTAATATATAAGTTAATGTGTCTGCTCCAATAGGATCTCTAATTTTTCGCAGAAAATTATTTCGCCGAATATTAGTTTCCAACAAACTTTCCGCAGAATTTCGTTTCGCCGAATGATCACTTGCCAACTTTTAAAAATATTTAGTTTTATTTCCCAACCTCACAGTCTGTCATAAAGTCACTTTTCGAAATGCCAACTTTCCGTTAGTAGAATGTTTTGGTTGGCGTAATATTAATTTTGTTGTACAATGTTTCCCAAATGTTTCATTGAATAAAAGTTTCGTTTGATAACTATGTAATATGAGAAGCAATGTGGGTAAGCACAACATTTCCGTTGTGTTTTTGTTTGTGCACTAATGAAGCGTTTTTGACAAACGCCCATATGACATTGTATGACCTATTGATACAATACGGCAATGATCATGGTATCAATCTTGTAGCAAATGTGTGTGTGTGTGTGTGTTAGATTTCGAAAAACCGGCGATTACTGAGTGTTCGGTTTAATTTTGAAAACATTTATTGACAAGAATGCCATTTTCTGTTCAATATTATTTTTCATTAGGCTCATATTTTGGATACTTAAAAATAAATTTAAAAAATTAAAAATACGATTCTGGCACTCGCCAGCCGCTGCCACGGCACGCTGGCTTCGCTCGCTCGGCTTCGTGCGCTGTTTGCTCGCGGTTAACCTAACACGCTCCTCCTCGCTTCGCTCGTCGTCGTACTTTACCCCACATTAGATTTCTGTTCCTAGACTTATTACAAAACTCTTATTTGTAATTCATATTGCCAATTGAAAGAATGGTGTGTAGCTCTTACTTACTTTAAGTAAAAAGTTGGCTTATGTATGAAAAGGGGACTGTTAGACTGACGAAACTATTCGTTTAATAGTTGTTTGACATAGTGAAAGATTTGACAAATGATAAGTTTTCCAAACGTTTTGTTTGAGTCATTATGATATTCTGCTATATAATAATTCGACCAAATGACACGTTGGCATACACAAATTTGGTAATAATTGTCAAAGTCAATCTTCTGCGAAACGTTGGTTGGCAAGTGATATTCCGCCAAACGAATTTCTGCGAAAAGGCAGAACACCACTCCAATAATTATGCGTGATAGACTTTTATTTTCTTTAAAAAACTTTAATAAACATTTGTTCGTTTTTATAGAATATAAAAGTCTATCACGAATAATTATTGGAGTAGGTACACACATTAACTTATACATTAAGAACAGTTTTATCAGACCACATTTTTAATTTTCATTCAATTTTATGGAATAATCGAGAAAAACTAACAAAAATGCAACGTTGCCAGGTCAGCAGGTATAAACGCTCTTAACTATTTCGTACCTACTCATTTGTTTTACGGCCTCGCACGCAATGTAATGCAACAGGCACGATTTTTATTGCAGGTCTAAACTGAGCGTACTTTAGTTCAAATCATTTTTTAGGATTAATGATGTACTATCGAACCGTTTGTATCCTGACCCACCGTAGAACTTTCTCACAGTAAGTTTTGTAATGAATTCGTCTGTCAGGCAATGCGATGTCAATGTCTTTTTTTATGGAAAAGTGCCACAGTGTGTCACGATCCAGTTGATTCGTTACTTTTGATAGTACATCAACATTACACCAGGCACAAACATCGAACACAGGATTGAAGAGCTATTTTGGGTTAACGCTGTCTCCCATTGAAACGGTTTTATACACCACATCATATGTATTTTTTAATATTGACTAGCGGCTGCACCTTCAGTTGCATGAAAACTGTATTGATTTAGTCCAGTGACGGGCAAAGTACGGCCTGCGAGCCAACTCCGGCCCGCGAAGGTATTTAATCCGGCCCGCCGACGTTCCTTCGAAGTGAATACTATATGGCCCGCGATCATAATATAATTTCATTATTTGGCAAAAACATAAAAAAGAAAAAATAGAATGGTGTAATCTTCCTCTAAAATATCTAACTTCTGGCCCCCATGAAGAAAATTTGCCCACCACTGAAATATTTGGTGACTTTCATAGTCTGTAAGCTGGTAAAAGAACATCAGTGCGGACCTTAAGATGAATATTTAATATGTGTATCATGTTCACGTCTTTTGAGTGGATTCTTTCATATATTTTTTATTTTATTAAAACACTTTGATTTCGTGATTGCAGGCGAGGCCAAAGCCAGAAATGTCAAAAATAATAATATCAAATCGAGGTCGGAACCCACTACGAGCAGAAGTATTCTTAATAAGGTATGTGTATGCCTTCTATTCTTATGGTGACTGAGAAGTTAATAATCTGCATCTCAAAACTGCATCAAGCAAAAAAAAACATTCTAACATTTAGACAAGCAAAAAGCACAAAAAAATTATAACTCGGGTGTACCTAATCTCTATTGATAATTTGTTCAAATAATTAAACTCAATAAACAACAACATGACTACAGACCGGATTATATGCAAAAAAAAGCATCAAATATGCATGATAAACGATAAAAACATGCATGAAAACAGTCAAAATTCATTTTAAAAACTAAATATCGTTACTGACAAATAAATATTTCTATTTTTAACAACGAGATGCTTTTCCTTATATTTAGTACTAAACTGTGCCTTCAATAAAATAACTCAAAATATTTCTAAAAGCAGAAAAATAGCGTTCCACATTTACTGAGGTAACTGACCTGGCTGGCAAGTTGAATTGGAGTGCCACGTCAGCATTTATTACTTCTGGCAATGTGTAATTAAGTATAGGTAGTCTTTCACGATGACGCGTGCCGTGGTTCTTATTGCAATGTCATCAATGTCTAATTTTGACCAAATTACGCGGTTTCGTGGATGGCACTACACAGGTACATTTTACGTCCTACAGAGGTATAATTATGTTATTTGATCGAAATGTGCCTCAAATATAATGTTAATTTCTTATTCTTAAATAAAAAATATCAAAATTAATCATGATTAAGGTAAATTTTCCTAGGCGTCCCTACGACGGCGGAATAGCTGACCCCTATCAGAGTCAGTTTATTCTTTTCGATCAAAAAACAGATCGGTGCAAAACTTTACGGAGGGATCTTAGGCTATAATATATTTTGTATTATTATTATTTAACCGTTAGAAAATATGATGACATTCTAATTAATTAATAATGCAAAACACAAGTATTGTAAATTAAAAACAAAAATTATTAAATAATATTCAGCAAAACCATTCAGTTAGAGACAATAAGTTGACGCTTACTATGTGCTCGTTAATTTATTTGGTTCATGGCTGGAGCCTTATTCGTAAAGATCAGGTGAGCGTGTTGAATTAATTTGATCAAATAAAGGTTGACATTTTGAACGTGGTACGGTCAAAGACTTTAATTTATGTAAGAGCCACCATGGAACCTTTTCAAAAGAAAACTCATTACGATTTTCCTTGTTAATTAATGCGATGTCACTATGACGTTTACTGTGAAATGGTTCCATGGTGGCTCATGAATTAAAGTCCTTGGCCGTACAAAATTAACGTTACAAAGCTCAGTTAATGCTAGGTGTTAAATTTAAAGCGGTTTCCATACATTTAATTCGTATCATCCTAAATTTCACTAGAGTAATTTCAACAATAAACTTTTTTTTTCATAATTTGTGCCTATATACGTCCCACTGTCTCCTCTCAGAATCAGAGGGCTTTTGGCGGTAGTTCACACGCGGGCCCATTGCATATTTGATACTTGACCCACCATTGAATTTCTTTGCTGGTGTGTGCAGGTTTCCCCACGATGTTTTCTTTCACTGTAAACCTGGTGGTAAATTTTAAATGTAATATCGCACATAAGTTCGGAGATACTCGGAGGTACGAGATCAGACTCGAACCCACTCTACTTAAAAACCCTCTATTTAAAAGAGGCCATAGGTCAAACCACTACAAGAAATAAGTATTGGATCAATGTTAAGTAAGTAACTAATTCACTCATTATTCTTTTTCCTTGTTACCAGGTGAAGTCTGCAACAGTGGGCAGGTCTCACAAGAATGATGACGGCGGTCCGACTATTCCGACTAAGGTCGATGAAGTACACGAGTATCATGAAATAACGGACACTGATACGGTAATTTATACATTTATGTTTATTGTTTTCATAGATAAGCAACAATTATATAGCAATTGATCGGATGTAGGTATCTCCATGAAATTTGATAAGCAAAAAGCACAATCAGCAAAAAAACATTTTTTTTATTTGATATAAATAGATAATTTGGTGGTATATAGTTAGCTGAGTATTATTTCAGTGTTGATATGCTTTAATTCATGAATTTGAACTTACTATATGCTACTTATATTATATGCTATTTTTTACAGGAAGGCGTAGCTAGGGCAGAAAACTTGGTGCCTTTAGAAAGTCCTGGGATACCTGTAAGTGTCTTAGTAGTATGTATGAACTGAAAGTTAGACGTCTTGTCTATTTTACATTCTTTTAATTTTTATGTGTGTTTACTGTCAAGAAAAAAAGGTAATTTCATTGTAACCTATAAAAGACTTGGGTAATTATTTGTGTTCATAATATGTCCTTAATATTTTAAGGTAAAAAAATTGGCGAATGAAGAGAGTTTTCGACCCAACTAGTTATTTAATTATGCTATTTTCAATTACCATGGTTTGTTCTGTAAACGGACAAACTGAAATAAAAATAAAATTAATTTAATTTCAGAAAAGTTACGGCGACTTTAGTCAAAGCCTATTGGATGAGATGGAATCCATGTTCCGCAGTCTGGATGGTAGAGGACGAGCTCAGGAATCGGTAAGTTGATTAGCCATTTTTTACGTATCTTATATCACAGAACTAGTAATAAGAGGAATAGAAATAACACGCGAGCTTAATACACAGTGGCCAAAAATTATATGTACGGTCAAGGACCTTATTCATGAGCGACCATGGAACCATTTCACAGTAAACGTCATAATGACATCGCATTAATTAACAAAGAAAATCGCAATGACTTCATTTGAAAAGGTTCCATGGTGACTCATGAATTAAAGTCCTTGACCGTACAGAACGTCCCACGGCTATGCCACTTAGACGGAAAGTAGGTAGGTACTTTAAAATAATGTAGATAGAAAATTTTGTCCAATGCCCAATTCCAATTCCAATCATATGTATTGTTGGATTTTAAATGATAATTATTTTAAATCCAATTTCTTGATAATATGTGACTTAAAAAATCTTATTTTATTTTTCTCCTAATAGAAATTAGACGTATTACGACACTTAAGTGATTTTTTATTTTTCTGTTAGATATATTGGTGGATTCAGCTTACGGGTCTAAAAACCTAATTATTTAAATATATTTTGACAGTAAATTTACTGATGTCATTTTTGCTCAATAAAATTATCATCTTCCGGAACCAAATATTGGTGGATTTGAAAATATAGATTCTTAAAATGACACGTAAAAGCCGTATACAAAAAATTTGCCTTATATCGAATTATTTCCAAAATAAAAACAGGCCAAGAGCGTGTCGGACACGCCCGAAATAGGGTTCCGTAGCCATTACGAAAAAAATAAGTAATATTTTTCTAAGGATTTCGTATTTTATACGGAATCTTCCAAGTTTATGTATATTTTATACCTTAGGCTGCTATTTACTCTTTAACTACTGATACGAAATTCTCAAGCAAACTAAGCCGAATTTTCTCAAATTTTTTCACCCACCGGTTTTGATTTTAGAAGCTCGTTTTTAATGAAAATTTGCACTAAAGTTGAATATTTCGCAAACAAATCCCTGAATCGAAAAATTGTCTTAGCAAACCCCTGATGGTTTTAAAAGACTTATCCAACGATACCTCATACTATAGGGTTGGATAAGAAAAAAAAACACCCCCACTGTACGTCTATGGGGAGGTACCCTAAAAATATATATATTTTTTATTTTTTATTGTACCGTTTTGTTGGCATAGTTTAAATATATATCCGTGCAAAATTACAGCATTGATAGTCCCTGAGCAAAGCCGCGGACGGACGGACAGACAGACAGACAGACAGACATGGCGAAACTATAAGGGTTCCGTTTTTGCCATTTTGGCCCTGGATCCCTAAAAACTGTAGAATGACCAGGCTAATAGTTTTTATCCCGGAAAATGACATAGTTTCCGCGGGATAACGATAAATGAATTTTTGCCAGACTAAGCCACGGGCAAAAGCCAGTAGAAACTATTAATGTAAACTTTGTAGGTACTACTTATCATGTATATTATGTCCAAATTAGCTTTAAAGTATTAAAATAAATGTGTATATGTATGTATCATGTGTATATTGTATATGAAACCGAATAACTTCCACCACTTCCTTTTACTTAAATAACATACAGTTAGGAGCATAACTGAACCAATTTCTACTGCTTTGATATACATGTATCTTCAATTTATGTAAAAAGGGTAAAAAATCATGTTGACGTTTGAGTATTTTATACTGTTAGTACACATTATAGAGATAATCTGACATTATGTAATTGGTGATCAAAATAGTATTGTAGGTACACGCAAAAAGAGGGGTGTTATAAGTTTGACCGCTATGTGTGTCTGTCTGTGGCACCGTAGCTCTTAAACGGGGGAAACCGATTTGAATGCGGTTTTTTACTTGAAAGCAGGTTTTCTAGCGATGGTTCTTAGACATGTTTTATCAAAATAGGGTTGGCCGTTTTTGAGATATCGAACTTTAAAGTGACAATGTCGGGAGTTTTCCAACTTTTTGTAGGTTAGGTTAGGTTATGCTCTGACCTTTGTCAGTGGCGGGTATTCTTACTAATTTCATTAAAAACATAAAGCTCTCTTATTGATCTTCATATCCTTTGACACCCATCCCGTTACCACTCGTGCAAATGAACTAATTACAGTTAATGTCTAAAAGTTTTTAATGTTAAGACAGAATTAATGCCCATGAGTTGTATTTCCGCACGCTCTCCGAAACAGTATGATTTCGCCATTTTGTTTTATGCTGCAATTAAAAATAATAATGGGTGGGTCCAAATGCTAAATTTATAAAGCAAATAATTGACGGGCTTTAAAATGAACAGCCACGCTCTTAAACCAGAAGAAAACTTTCGATTTTTACAGTTTTGGGTTAAGCATAAGTAAAAAGTTATACATGATAGACAGGTCATCTGTGGACTGGTTGTGACATATTTTCGTGATCTAAATTGTACTTGAAGCATTTAGGACATCTTGGACATCAATTTATCTGCATATCACTAACTTACTACTAGCCTGGTCATTTTACAGTTTTTTTTGGAAATAATTCGATATAAGGCTAATTTTTTGTATATGCCTTTTAAGTGTAATTTATAAAAAACATTAAATTTAAAAAATCAAAAACCCGACTGCCTTAAAAACTAAAAGGAAGAAAATAAGTCTAGTGGTCTAGAACTCTATCAAGAAGCTCATTTAAGGTTCAACAGTCGGGACCCATTACGAAGATTTTTTGAGCTGGTTACGATTTGAATGGGTCCCGACTGTTGAACCTTAAATGAGCTTCTTGATAGAGTTCTAGACCACTAGACTTATTTTCTTCCTTTTAGTTTTTAAGGCAGTCGGGATTTTGATTTTTTAAATTTAATGTTTTTTATTTTATACTTTTTTGATATTTCTGTGAAAATAGTAGATTAAAAAGTATTATAATATATATTTAGAATGGGCTGATTTATTAGCTTTCATTTGATACCCATATTGTTACAATACAATTTTTTTTTTCATTTCTTCGCCATACTTTTTTTCGCAGACGCCATATTGAAATTGTATTTAGCCTATGTCACTCCGACAGTTATGATGAATCCAATGATTCCTCATATGTTAAAATCCGTCTAGCCGTTTAGGCTGCAGCGAGGACCAAAGAAATGGACATACATACCCACATACATACATACATACGCTCGAAAAACATAACCCTCCTATGGGGAGTCGGGTAAAAACCTATATTTTTGAATCCACCAAAATTTGGTTCCGGAAGATGGTAAGAAAAATTGTGCCCTAAAATAGGTGATTTTTTGAGCAAAACATCTTTTAACATCTTGTAAGTATCAGTAAATTTACCGACAAAATATGTTTGAATAATTTAGTTTTTAGACCCGCAAGCTGAATCCACCAACATATCTAACAGGAAATAAAAAAAAAGTGATTATTTTGTAATACGTCTAATTTCTATTAGGAAAAAAAATAAATGAGATTTATATTATCAAGAAATTGGATTTAAAATAATTATCATTTATAATCCAACAATAAATATGATTGGAAATTATGTATTTTGTTAAACCAATATAACATTAGCAGCAAAAATAAGGCAGTTATAATTTGTGGTAGACTTTACATTTTACACTTTCAAAATACCATTTGATTAAAAATTCACCTAATTTTATGACTATTAGTCAATATTCTCATGTACTGCGCACATCTGTAATCAGATTTCGACTGTAGTGTTCTACTATTAAGTTTCATAGAGGTCGCCTCACGCGCTTTGTCTGGGCTGCGCTCGCTCTGCTATGTATGATTTTTAATTTCAAGTCGAAATGGCAAAAACGGTACGGTAACAGTAACAGTCCGCGCGCGAGCTTCAAGGAACCGGGGGTGGGCTTATTTTATTTTAATAAACACATACTATTTACTTAGAATAATTTCACTAGCTGATTTAAATAATAAATTACGAATTATTAAAAAAAAACTATTATGGATAGTAAGTATGTGTTTGATAAAAATAAACCAAGCCCGGCTCCTCATTACAAGTCAGACACGCGCACTGAGGGTTCCGTACATATCTAAATAAAAAACCGGTCAAGTGCGAGTCGGAATCGCGCATCGAGGGTTCCGTACAAATTTGCAGGTATCTGCGAATATCCAGTGTAACGACCGTGTGCCGTGTCTGTCTGTCTCAATAATACATTTCGACAATCTATATATCGAAAATCAAAATACCGAAACCATCGTTACACCAAAGTCTGCTGTATCTATTTTTAAATGACAACATTTCGACTTCTTCAAGCGGGGGTAGATTGACATTTATCATTTTCTGTGCTGTTACATAAAAATACCTAACATCGAAGGCTCAAGACGGGAGCTACGCTGCACATCGCTCCCGCCTTAGCCTTCTGAACTAAAAGTAGGTGTCTACATCCCATCGATGACATTTATTTTAATTCCTGGGGCTCCCCTTTGGTACACCCCAGCTGGTGTCTCGCTGACAGCGAGCGAGCGAAGCGAACGAGCAAGACGTTTCAGGGCAGAAGCGACTCGGATAGTTTAGGTTCAGAAGCGCAGCGTAGCTCCCTGTTTAGCCTTCGATGTTAGGTTTTTTTTTGTAACAGCGCGGAAAATGATTATTAGGTTACTGTGAATGCCAGTTACTTCGGGATTTTGTACTTTTGGTCATTTGAAAGTAGATATTTCGAGCTTCGGTGTATCGGTTATCGGCATTTTGTACTCTCGGTATTCTGAATTTCGATGTGTTAAGCGTCGATATTTCAACTGTAGGTAATATGATTTTTTGGTATTATATACCTCTTTTAATACCCCTTTTCGGGATTTTGTAGTTTCGGTAATTTGAAAATAGATATTTGGAGCTTCGGTGTATCGGTTATCGATATTTTCTACATTCGATATTCTCAATTTCGATGTGTTAAGCGTCGACATTTCAACTGTAGGTATTATGATTTTTCGGTATTATAATACATACCCCTAAGACGACATCAGTGGTTTTTGTTGTATTTTATAAGTAGCTATTGTATTGTAACATTACAGCATGGTCAATATATATAAAATAAAAATCAAAATCTAACAGGAGGATTTGAACCCAAATCAACATTCAACATTATGAATATGACTTAATAGTTTTAATCACTGACAGGGCCATGGTAACTGACGTCTGATCGGACAAAATATTGAAATGTATTAGATACCTACTTTAAGTTGGCAGCTTCATTGTTACAAAATCTGTTAAAACACAAAATGCCAATGACGTTGTGACAAATCTGCACTGTTTTCGTGAATTGTCAAAACATTCTATTCAGATTTGTTTCGTGTTACAAGACCGTAAAGTTGATTTTCGCAGATTTATATTTTGTATACATATTTTCGTAGCAGTTACTGAATCTATTTTAATGACATAAACATGACTACAATATTTTGCATCATATGCAGGATACCAATTATGTAATTTTATTGTATACAAGTTTTCGGACTTGCCTTACCTATACATATTTATGTAACCATTGAAATTTGCATATTTATTAGTATTTGGATGAGTATATATCTTTTGACCTTTTTATGTTAACTTATGTTTTTTTTCATATTATGTACTTGCATATATATCTTTGACCGTACTTTAGATTGCACCGCGCGCCCCGCCCGCCTGCTCTCGCCACGCACGTCCCACGCACCCCCTCTAATTTCCCCTCTCGCGCCGAACGAAAAAACAACATATTTATAACCATTTTAAATGTATTTTATGGTGGATTATCGTTTTATCTACTGCAATTTGACCTGTATGAAAAGTCTACCAAGTTCGTTTGACTGCCTTATTTTTGCCAAAAGAGTTTTTCAAGGTCAAAACAATCCTAGACATGCTTTAATTTTTTTTTAGGGGAATTAAGTATAAGAAGTGTCAAGGCACGTTAAAAAGATACCTCAACCTTAACTATACTTATAGCTTTTATGCCACTGTCGTAATTAATTTTTACTTTTGAAAATATGAAGTCTTTGTTAAGTTCCTTTAAAAAAAATTAGTGGATTTTACATGTGTTACAAGGAACATAAATCATCCCATCATCCCAGCCTATATACGTCCCACTGCAGGGCACAGGCCTCCCCTCAGAAAGTGCGGATTGGGAACTTCACACACGCCATTGAATTGCTTCGCAGGTTTGTGCAGGTTTCCTCACGATGTTTTCCTTCACCGCAAAGCTCGTGGTAAATTTCAAATGTAACTCCGCACATGAATTTCGAAAAACTTAAAGGAACATAAATAAAACTAGTAAATTATGAAGTAAATAGGCTTATAGGAATTTCGCCCGATTTTTACAGAATTATTCAAGATTATTTTATTCATTTTACTGTCGCGGTGATAAATTTTGGTGTATTATTGAAGAATATGTATGCAAATTACCTGAACTAATTTATAATGCAAAAAAAATGCTTATTTGAATTAATGTTTTTTATACTTCGAGCGAAAGTGCTAAGTGACTGGGGTATTATTGACTCACTTTTGCACCTAACTGTAAGATTACGTTTTTTCTCTGACCCAATTGGCATAAAAAATACAATGATCTACATTTTATTTATCAGGTGCTAAACGCTAACTGGATTATCGGTAAGGCAACGCATTGTAGGCTAGTCATACCGTACATAAATCATTCTACACTATTCTTTAGTGTCACAGTTTCCTCCTGTAGTTGCTTCTTTCCAACGCTAGATCATCACATTCACGACATAACTTAAAACCCGGATTTTTAATCCCATGGAAAAAATGTAAACAAAAGTGTTGCCGTTATCAAAAAACATTTGCAGAGTTCAAGATATTTCATTCTTTCCACATTTGCCAGAAATCGACTTCCCATTAAAAAACTGTATTTCTTAATCAAGATAAAATATTTTAATTTACTGATGAAAGTCTTTACTTTGGCATTTACACTTTGATATATTAATTTACAAAGAGAATACTGTTTTCGTATGCATTATTTATTTCTTGTCCTGGTATTACACCCGGGTTTTTAAGCTGTGGGCCGCTCGACCCGAGACGTCACTCAATGCTCTAACATTCGAGACTGAATTCGTAATCGTTTTCCAGTGACTCTTGTTCTGTTATTTTTTTTACTGTCGACATTGTTGTTATATTTTTATTGTAGCTAAGTGGTTCATTGTTACGTTTTCCGTTGTTTTTCGTTTATTTTTATATGAAACGATGGACTCCGGTCCAAGTACATTTCGGTTAAAAGACGACTTATAAGTTGTCTCCCGTAAAAACGGCTCTTTTATCGAAAATAGTAAAAAATATGGTAACAACAGAACTGTATATAATATTTCTAGCGGGCTCTTACCTTGAAATCCCCTGAAAAGTCACTTGACAATGACGAAACTTTGTTTACTTTTTTTCCGGGGGATTAAAAATCCGGGTTTTAAGTAAGCATTATTTTTTCATGCGTTAGCATTTTGCCATTTAAACTGCCTTCAAATTGGTTATTTTCAGTTTATTGATACGAGTACATAGATATTATTTTACATAGAGTATTATCATGAGACTTAGGTATAATTAATGCAGTACACCGAATTACTCACTTCCGATATATCGGATAATCGTCCCATACGTTTCGAATCTACTTACGAGCACATAAGCCTAGAGAGTAATATATGGCGACCCGGCTCTGTCAACTCATCCTACTAATATTATAAATGTGAAAGTTTGTGAGTGAGTAAGTGAGTGAGTGAGTTTGTGAGCGAGTGAGTATGTTTGTTTACTGCTTTTGCCATGTGTCACGTCCAGGGCACCTCGCTCAGAGCTGGAGCGGCTGCCGAGCAGGCTCAGGTAAACAAAGCGTCGAAAGTATTCATGTTTGACTGGTTACCATGAGCTTGCGGCGCTTGCTTTTGAAACGTTGGGGCCGTGGTCAGCGGACACAAAAAGGGGGTGTTCAAGAATTTGTCTAGAAGGTTAGTTCTGGCCTCGGACGACTCTAGAGCTGGCGCTTATCTCGCTCAAAATATCATGATAGCCATACATAGGGGTAATGCGGCGTGCGTTTTGGGGTCGATGCCAGTGACATTTTCTCGACGACGAGTTTGCCTTATAGGTAGGGGGGGGGGGCGTTTGTTTTATTTCAAGTTAGGTTAGTAATTAAATCAATTTGGTAATGCAATTTGATGTTTATCTTTATTTTATTTTACATTTTGATAAATATAATCGCAACTCCCCCCGCATCGCAGCTAGTTGACAGAATCGTTTTCTTTTAAATTCGTAGGTCTCCAGGGGATATGTGATCTTAGGAATCCACCCAAGACTGTCAGTTTTGTATCATCAATGTCACAAATTATTGCCTACGTTACCAAAGATTTCAAAAATATCTACTTATGCACCTGTACGCTACTAACCATAAGATCGATGTAGGATAGGATGTAAATAGGTATACATATATAATTTTGAAGCTATATGGCTGTATAGATATTTATACCTCCCACTGAACATTACAGAACGCAGCATGGCGGACACTGATAGTTTTGAAACTGTGGAATAAATAATTATTCAATGTATTAATTAATATGTGAGAAATCCGGTGTATTGTGTTAATTAAATCCTGCTGCTGAAACTTAAGTGGGATTGATTGCCCCGTTAGAGTGTCAAATTGTTCATATGTAATTATTTCTCTTCCCATTTTGAAGTCAGTAAAAATGATCATTATCTTTTTATTTGTACGGTAAATAACTAGTATAGGTTTGTGATTTATTTTTGTTCTGTGGATAACATTTAAACTATTTTCATTCATTAATAAAATTAATTTCATCGAGTATTGTACTCCATCGACTATGTATATTAATGTTTCCATCCAATGTGAATCATATTATAATAGATATTATTTTTGCAGGCTTCATCAACTAAGAATTTTGACTTTGATACTGCTTTGAGGTAAGAAATAAATCCTTACTATAGGTCGTTTCACGGAAGCTGCATCCTCCTGGGGTTCAAAGTGATAATACTAGTACATATTGTTAGCAATAGAATTTGTCTTTTAAAAAAAATATAAAAAAACAAGAGCGTGTCGGACACGCCCAAAATAAGGTTCCGTAGCCATTACAAAAAAAAGGAATATTTTTCTAAGGATTTCGTATTTTATACGGAATCTTCCAAGTTTAAGTATATTTTACACCTTAGACTGCTATTTACTCATAAACTACTAATAATTCTAAAGCAAACTTAGCCGTTATAGTTCTCCTTGAAAGTTTGATATACTTACTACCATCTTGATTTTTTTTTATTTTTTCCACCCACCGGTTTACATTTTAGAGGGGGGGGGGGAACGCTCAATTTTTAATGAAAATTTGCACTTAAAAGTAGAATATTTCGCAAACAAATCCCTGAATCGTCAAATTGCCTCAGCAAACCCCTAATGGTTTTAAAAGACTTATCCAACGATACCCATACAAAGGGATGATGAGAAAAAAAATCACCCTCACTTTACGTCTATGGGAGGTACCTACCCAATTTTTTTTATTTTTTTTTTATTTATTGTACCATTTTGTCGGCATAGTTTACATATATATCCGTGCAAAATTACAGCATTGGTAGTCCCTGAGCAAAGCTGCGGACGGACGGATAGACAGACAGACATGGCGAAACTATAAGGGTTCTGTTTTTGCCATTTTGCCCTAAAAGTTGAACCGACTACAAAAAACCATGAAAATAATTTTCTACCAGTCTGAAGTCGGTCGGTGCCTCAGCACGAGCCAGCAGGAGTGGACCTATTGTCATCTACCTCACCTAAGCACTTTATATTGGGCTTCAATCACTCCTGCTGGCTCGTGCTGAGGCACCGACCGACTTCAGACTGGTAGAAAATTATTTTCATGGTTGTTTGTAGTCGGTTCAATTTTTTGTTTCAAAATTTTTTGCACGCTTTTTAGTGTAAATAATCTAAGATACAATAGTTTAATATCAACTGCTTTTTCCGATGCAGAGACGTTCATTATTGAGGAGTCCTGGTGCTTCGCCCCACCTGTTTTACCATATGCATTACGAGGAGCATAAATTGCTTAGCAGCTGTGTCAAAGTAATTAAAATTCAACCCGTGAAATACTTGTTATTGAGTAGTAACTCCGTTGTCAACTGTGGTCTTCATGATCAGTTCCACTTCACCAAATGATGATTTTCAAGAGCAAATGCACGAGTAACTACTAAATATATACAATTTACTATTGGTGCCCCTACAACATTTGAAGAGTTCCCTCGATTTCCTTAAGATCCAATCATCGGATCCTGATTTGGTGCTTATGGGACCTAATTGAAGACGTTCCTAGACGAACGCAAAAAAAATCGGTTCATAAATGACGGAGTTCTGAGGTAACAAACATAATTAAAAATACAACCGAATTGATAACCTCCTCCTTTTTTGAAGTCGGTTAAAAAGGAATAAATTGTCATTTTCTCTGTATCATTCAAATTTACAAAAAAAAAACAACTATCAATGAGACATGAAGATTTAAATTTCGATGTCAATTTTTGTTGTAAACCAATTTTACGGTGGGATCTTAGGCTATATTAGAAAATAAAGTGTCAATCCTAAACCATTTACACGGTACTAGTTTAGTTCATTCACAGCAGCTCTTGTGAAACGACTTATATTTTAGTTACAAATTACACTCAGCGGCACAAAATTTGGCCCACTCTCCATACCAAATTACCTAATACTGCATACATTTGAGGGCCAAATTCAACCGTAAACTGTATATTAAACCGCTCTATATTAAACCGTAAACTGTTTCCTGAACAATATTTGTGATATATTTTAGATCCCACACGTTCAAACCGGAAAAAAAGAAGAGTTTTCATACAGGCACTATGAAACCGATGTCGGCGCATGACGAAAAGACCCTCGAAACAGCTGTCGCTCTGGCCAATGAAATAACCACCAAGTAAGCAACATCCATACTAATACTCATATTATTCATGTGAAAGTAACTCTGTCTCTGTTTGTTATCTCTTCACGGTAAAACCACCGCAATTCTGAAAAGTGATGGATTGGATGTCATGTGGTAAGGAGTAAGTTTGTACACTGAAGAATAAAATAAGCTACTTTAAACCAATACAATGGCAACATTTTGCGTAGTCATAGTTGCGGGCAACATTTAGTAAGAATTTGGATACCGCGCAGCGTCTGCTATCCATCCTCTTTGCGATGTCTTTTGTTCTTTACAAAATAATCATTTGTTTTAGGTCTATGAACGACTTGGATACCGACAAGGTGCCACGATCACCGAGCTCCAAGTTTCATTTTAAATTTCCGCTTGTGTCACGACACCACACATTACCACATGAAAACGACAAGGATATAAACGGTGAGAGATCTTATCGTACAATTATTGCTTACGTGTTATATTATATTATATGTTAAGGCCGGGTAAGTGCAATTATTAAGTCACATACTCGTACCTTTCTACATCTTCACTTAATTTATTTGACTGACAGTGAAAGCAATGTTCACCTATGAACGTGATAATACATATATGTATGAGATTGGTTTTTTTGGAATCTTTTTGTATTTTTTATTTCAACTCCAAATTTTTGTTACTTATACGGTCATCCCGTAAAACCTATATCGAAAATACAAACTGAAATATAGATGCACAGAAAAACCAGAAAAATAAGACCAGCGCTGGGAATCGAACCCAGGTTCTCGGCATTCCGTGCCGTGTGCTATACCGCTACACCACCGCTGGACAACGATACAGACACGAATTTCTCCTATGCACCTCATATCTCAGCTTGTGTTGTTTCTTATTTAGCCACTTAAGCAGCATACATATATGTATGTATATTACATTTTCTAGAGATGTTGAGAATGCCTTAACTAAAAGGATTCCACACATCTCTGTAAAAACTTAGATACCTAATAAACATGTTTAATCCAAATCGTGTAATTATTTTATGTACATTTTTAATTTACTTAATTTTGTGAAAAGTTTTGTGAATCGTTATATAATTATTGTATTCAAAAGATGACTTTCTGCCAAAAAAAAATTCTGCGCATTTATCTTGTCAATGATGGTTTTCCGGCGGCATGGATATGATATTGCATGTGTTCCTACTTAGGGTAGACCGGGGACAACTGAAACGATTTGGCTTTAATCGCCTGTAACTTTTTTATTTTTATGGTTAGAAAGATGTAGACCTAAATTATTTTAAGCTTAGTTATCTGGTTCCTAAATAAGATGAACTTGAAAGGTCTATCACCCATAGTTATTTGACCATAACGTAATAAAGATATTGGGGCAGAGTGGTTCAATTGACCACACATGACTGACAATTGAAACACTATGTGGGGTCAATTGAAACACCCTAATATCTTCGGCACAATTAAAGTAATTTTATCTGTTACAATCTTTTTCATCGCTACCATAGTATACAATGAGCTCATCAAAATTCCACATGCGTAAAATAAATATTTTACAATTTATGACCTTCTGAACATCTCGATTAAAAAAACGCGCATAAAAAAAAGTATAGGACTTTTAGCTGTCTTTGTTGCTGCTACCTTATACATTTAACTTAATCGAAGTAGTTATGATTCAATAGTAAACAAAACAATACAGAATTAAAGTGGAAAAAGCATGTTCATTTTTCATACAAAAGTGCTTGTTTCAATTATAACAATGTTTCAATCATAACCACTCCGTATACTTAGTATAGATAGGTACGTCCGTACCCTGTGACAACGAGTGCTGTAAAGAACTCGTAACGTCGGGATGCAAAATTAAAATAATAGACTCAAGATATTCAGTTTAAATTGTTTTATTTATAAAAATATTTAAGAGGTATATGGCCAAGATGAAATAAAAATGTTCTTAAACTTTTTCTGATATATTTTAAGAGCGTTTTACCTGCTGAGCTGGCAACGTAGCATTTTTGTTAGTTTTTCTCGATTATTCCATAAAAATTTAATGAAAATTAAAAATGTGGTCTGTTAGAACTGTTCTTAATATATAAGTTAATGTGTCTACTCCAATAATTATTCGTGATAGACTTTTATATTCTTAATAAACGAAAAAATGTTTATTAACGGTTCCTAAAGAAAATAAAAGCCTATCACGAATCATTATTGCAGCAGACACATTATATATTAACAACAGTTTTATCAGAATACATTTTTAATTTTAATTAATTTTTTACAGAATAATCGAAAAAAACTAACAAAAATGCAACGTTGCCAGCTCAGCAGGTATAAACGCTCTTAACAATAACCAACCATCTCTATTAACAATTGTAGGTACTTACCTACTAATAGTCAGTCTCGTGAAAATACTGAAGTATGTGTAGTTTATACCTAACGCCTTTAGGCGAATTTGAAAAAGGAATATTATTAATTGCACATCAAAAAAATAATTGCCTATCAATTTATTCTCATCATTTATATACCTTTGTATGTACATTAAATTATTTCAATACAAATAAACTAAATGTTTAGCAAAACTAGTAGGTACTGCAGATAATTCGAAAATATATCAACACAAACTATACAAAAATACTACAATCACATCAAAAATACTGACTGCACAGCAAAAATACTGACTCCACAGCCCACCCGGCCCCCCTCTATATACGCCTATAAGGAGCGTTAGGTACAATTGCGACCACAACGCGACGCGCAAGCCGAGCGAGCAAAGCGAGCGCGCCGCGGCAGCGGCCGGCGAAGCGCCAGAACCTTATTTATTTGGCCCCTACTAGTGCTGGTTATGTAAAAAGTATATACATGCTGAAAATAAATTGATAGGTAATTATATATTTGATGTGCAAAAATAGAAGCTATATTTTAAAAAAAAGAGTTACAAGGTTTTGTATTTTTTTTTGTATTAAGTACGTAATATTTTGGGTGGATTATTTTGCTGTGCAATCCGTAATTTTGATTCAGATTTTTTTTTGGATAAAAAAGTTTTTTTTTGATGTGCGTTTTAATACTATCCTTTGAAAAATATATTAAAAAGTATTATTATTTAGCGGTTTTAATTTGACACTACTAAATAAAATATTTTAACTGGGTCAAAAATAGCAGAAATGTTAGAAATGTTTGTGAACAGCATGTGCATCAAACACAGAACCTCCTTATATTTGAAATGGGTTACTTTTGGGGACGATTAAAACGCGTGGACGATAGAAACGTTTCAATCGTCCACAAGCAAGTTGTTTCTACCGTCCCCACATCACATTTTTAATTCAAGGTCAAATATTACTCATCAAAGACACTCTAAAGCTGATCCATAACAATCAAAACACGCGTTTATTCCTTACTATAACCCTCCAATAATTTAATCAGTCAAAATACAAGAGTAAACAAAGTTATAAGAAAACAAAGTAGATCACAAATAGTTACTTTTGACTGCGAAAAATTTCGATGGCTCCTCGACAAGTCCACGCCGCTCGGTCGCTCGAGCGCTATTGGTCGAGGATTCAGCCGGGCCCGACCGCGTGTTCTGAGTGTTGCGTCATACCCGTAGGTATTATAGTTTTCGAGAAATTTGACTTGTTTCAGTCATGACGTGTTTCTATTGTCCCCGGTCTACCCTACATATGATACATATTATTATGCACTCTACGCAACTAGAGTCTAATCATTGACACTTTTCAAAATACGCCGAATAATTCACGTTTTTTGTACAACGACTTTCTTTACTTTATTTTTATTTGTTGTTGTTAAAGCGGCTACAGTAATACTTTCACATTTTGTGAAATAGAGTTTTTTTTTCTGAACTACCTATTCAAAGCATATTTCTCAAAAATGTCCGTAAAAGTTGACATTATTCTATACATTATTTTTAATGAAAAAAGGCGTGAAAGCAGAAGAAAAATATTGGAATAAAATTAAATTTTACAATATATTTTGAGAAAAAGTTTATTCTATTTCAGAATTATTCACCATTTTTGAGAAAAACTTTATATTAGTCTCGGCTGGAATAGCAATTGCTGGCTTCGTATTAGTTAAACGGACTCGCAAGCTCGTCCGTTTAATACTCATACTCAGCCAGCCATTGCCTACTTCCAGGCCACGACAATAATCTACTATAAATATATTTCCTAATCTTTCAAAACCAAAGAATAATGCGTATATTTCGTTTTTTGTTTTGTAACGAACCAACTGCTATTCAAACCCCGTTGCGTTGGTATAGATATCACTCGGAGAGTTGAGTAGTTCACGTGAATTCATTTTCCTTGTCGAAATTATTTCACTTAGTTTCAATGCATGCTAATGTTTCACTATTGTCTTCCGGGTCACTGGAGATCAGATATTTTGGAGCCAGACAGATGCTTAAATGATAGGAGCATTGTTAGGTATTTTTGGCTACCTCTAGTTGCACGATATGGGTTGCTTTTCACTAGAGCTGAGCATAAGAAAACAAAGGGTTAGAGCTTCGAGCTTAATACCAATTGTCAACATCATCAACCATGGAACCTCTTGCGCCGTAGTCAAAACTGACTGCCTTTGTCAGCAGTGATAGGACACTGGTTTCATTCTAAGGGAAAGCTACCCCATCAATAATTACGTAATCATCACTGCTTGAGTTAGTACAATCCTTCAGAGTAACTATTATCCTTTAGATAGAGCTTAGTCACAGTACAACTCTTTACATTAATTTCATAAGGACTTTTTCCATCCTACTTCGCTGGAGGTTACACGTTAGGTGCTACATAGTTGAGTGTAGAACTGAGTCAATAGTAGTAGGTACACATGTAGGGATTCATGTTTTGCCAACATCGTATTTGGTCGGAAAAGATCGTATTTATCTCGCTTTCTTACCTAGCTTAAGGAATTTACTGAAGCTAATTGAAAAATCAATATAAATACGAACTTATCCGGCAAAATACGATGGAACAGTAGATTGATAACCAAGGGTGGAAAGTGACCCATTTCACCTGAGATATTTCTATTAATAGTTCGAGGGGAAATGGGTAATTTCACCCGAGTTAGACACTCTACTTTTTATTTCGACTGTGAGGAAAGTAAAATACTATAGAAAAAATGAGAATAATAATAAATTTAATTTACTTATATCCAACCTCCAACAGGTACCTTTTCGACTGGCCACTTGCCACGGCCGACTATAAAAAAAATCGAGTTGGTGACGACCAAGGATCTTATATAAAAAACTGGAGGTTGAACGCCGAACGAAGAAGTTTGACCTTTATTACTTATTTATATATTCCAACTCTTTCTCTCACATTTCACGAATGACTTCCATCTCTTTCTTAACTAAAACTTCTTGTTTCAAACGGATGTCCGGCGTTCAACCTCCACTGTTGTATATAAGCTCCTTGGTCACGAGGTGCATCTAGATGGCCATGCCGAAACGTGAAAAAAGTGTCATTGACGTAACTCAATTACCGTGATTATTTTCGACTAATCGAAAAATTAAAAAAAAAATACTTTCCACCCTAGAGATGAAAACGAATTTTTCCACCCATGAAAATTAAACATTGCAAACAGGAGAGATGAAAAAACATTATTCAATGGATCTTTACCTCACTAGTATAACAACACCATCATACGTAACGTAACGCTATCTATCAGGGTTCTTAAAACCTACTAACTTTGTATGGAGTGACATATCCCTGTTCTCGCTTGTGTGAACAAATATGACTCGTGAGCCCAATTTTCTTACTTAGATGGCTGCTAGTAGTAAAAATAACAGTATTTTTTCTAAATTATTTAAATAAATTATATATTATTATTATTTCCTTGATTACAGGAAAACACGAACGCCGGAATTTCAGCGAGGAGGCCCACAGTGTTCCAGATTTTCAGGTGTCATATTATTTTAAATAGACAAATTCGATCGCAAACAGCAGCTGCAATGAACAGTGCTGAAACAATATTTGTTAGAATTCGGTTATGCAAATCGATTTTCGTAATTAAATTCGTGTTTACCTTCACCTTAATCATTATCATCATCATCATCATCAACGCGATAACGACATAAATTTCCATGTCAGTCGACGCTTTCGGAGGCGAGCCGGCTGGCTTACACGAGCCTGATCGAGCAGCCGACGCCGGCGTCCCTGATCCCGCACCTGGCGCCGGAGTCGTCGCACGCGCCGCATGCGCCGCGCACGCCTCAAGTGCCGCACCGCCCCGCTACCATCCCTAAACCAGCACGCGCCAGCGACCGCTCTGACTTCCACTCGCTACAGTTGCCATACAATAGGTATTTTGGTGATGTATACTAGTGAATTTGTGAGACAGACTGGCCACTACTAAGGGCCTACGCTAGCTGACGCGGTTTGCTCGGATCGGGTGGACTTCTATTGCAAAAACAGTATGAGGAGCGCTAACTGCACGCTTCGCTTGCGACGGATTTTACCTGCAGGCGTGCGCCCGCTCCGTGCACCCGCACCAGCTAGCGTAGTCGCGGCGAAAGTTCTCTGTTCATTGCGTGTGCCGTCCTGTCACTAATGTGCGGCGAACGTCTTGCCCACGCAATGATCCGCCGGACGCCCCTATCCGTGGCCAGGCCGTTAAATTAGGAACAAAGCCATATTAAAATATTTGCAACTAGAGTTTCTCCGCGGCTTCGCACGCCTTAACTATTCGATTTAGTAGTTACAATTGAAATTCCGGGATTTCACAAAAATCCTCTGGGAATTCCCAATATTTAGATCGTGGTCTTCATGGAGGTTGTGTCAAGAACAATTATCCAAAATTTTAATACTCTAAACCCCGCAGTTGAAATTTCAAGATTTTATCCCTATCCCGTGAGAATATTGGGATAAAAAGTAGCTTATGTGTTATGGAATAACAATTCCAGACGTCCAGCTACCTACATCAAAAATTTCATGACAAAGCCCAGCGGTTGTTATTTCGAGATTTTATTCCTATCCCGTGGGAATATCGAGATAAAAAGTAGCCTATATGTTAATCCAGGGTATTCGCAGGTGGTAGGACCTTGTGCAAGGTCCGCCCGGATTGCTACCACCATCTTTCTCGCTAATCCTGCCGTGAAGCAGCAGTGCTTGCACTGTTGTGTTTCGGCGTGGAGAGTAAGACAGCCGGTGCAATTACTGGCACTTGAGGTATCCCATCTTAGGCCTCTAGGTTAGAAACGCATCTGCAATACCCCTGGTGTTGCAGGTTTTAATGGGCGGTGGTGATCTCTTACCATCAGGAGACCCACTTGCTCGTTTTCCATCCAGTCGAATAAAAAAAAAAAAAAAAAAAGTATATATTAACTGTGTGCCAAATTTCATTCAAATCCGTTCAGAAGTTTTTGCGTGAATGAGTAACGAACATACATGCAAACAAACATCCATCCAAACAAACTATAGTATAGTATTATAGTATAGTAAGTAAGTAAGTAAGAGATATCAGCCTTTGAGTAGAACAGTGTGTATTATATTGTAGTATTTTGTCTGATGTGTCTCAAATATTTATTTATATTTTTTTCATCACACTTGCTCATCAATGATGTTATTCCATGCCTGTATACTAAAGGACAATGGTCTCAATTGTTCCCGCGGGAACTATGAATTTACGTATAGTTTTTCTCCCCAAGGGAGTTATGAGTTTAGTTTTAAAAAGTTAGTCGGTACGTCATTTCAGACTAACGAGGTTTCAAGTCAGCCAACGGTTTATTTACATCTTTAAAATTTTACTATAACCCAATTTTACCCTATAAAAATTTGCCACGCTTCATGAAACTTCGTTATTTTTATATTTTAAATTAATATCAAATTATTTTGAAATAATTTTAGTAAATATTTGTTTAGCATTTTGGAACAATCTGGCCGTAAGACCATTCGAATTCTAAAATAAACACAGTTCTTAGCATTATCTATGGTAAACGACTCGAAAAAAGTGACAATCAGGGGGGCTACTACGTAATTCGAAAATGGAAGTTCATATCGTTTTCCTGACGCTAATATTATTTAATACGAGAGTGAGAGGGACGGTACGATCTTCTTCTTTAACCATTATCCACCCAATGCTGAGGTCTCTTCCAATGCACGCCATTCCGTTCGGTCTTGTGCCCTTCGCATCCAGTTCTTCCCAGCCACTCTAAGATCGTCAGTCCAATGCATCGGTTGCCTGCCCACATTTCTGTGTCCCGTTCTTGGCCTCCACTCCCGTCTATTCCACCTGTGACCCTGCCTACGGCATATATGGCCTGCCCTTTTCCATTTTCTGGTAGCAATGACTTGGTTATGTCGGTAAGCTTTGTTCTTCTCCGGATCTCTGTGTTCCTAATTCGGTCACGGAGAGAAATACCCAACATCGCCCGTTCCATAGCCCTTTGGGTAACTTGGAGCTTGTGCATCATCTTTTTTGTATGTGTCCATGACTCGGCTCCGTAGTCCATGACTGGAAGTACGTATTGCTCAAATGTGCGGCGCTTCAGGTTAATGGGAATGTTGGTACCCTTGAACACTTCAGACAATTTGCCAAAAGCACCCCAGCCTAGACGGATGTGGCGCTCAATCTCGCTATTTTGTCCGAATTTGTCAAGGTTCAAGGTCTGCCCCATGTAGACATATTCCTCTACCCCAGGGACGGGGATACTTTTTCCTTCGCGTGACAATATATACTAACGAAATATATGGCGGGCCAAGTTGTTGCATTTTTGGCTTTGTTTAAGCCTTCGCGGGCCGGAGATGGCCCGCGGGCCGCAGTTTACCCATCCCTGCTTTACCCTGTCTATGGTATGTCCATGCACGGTGATGTGATCTATGTCGGGGTTCTTGCACATTATTTAAGTTCTTGATGTGTTCATCCGCAAATCGAAGATGAGTAAGGCGTTCACCGTTGACATTAATACGGTTACATTTAAGACGGTACGATACGAACTTCAATTTTCAAATTTTGTAGTACCTAATGGCGGGTATACGTGCCTATCCAATTTATTTAAAGTGTAAACAAACCGATTTCATCAAAATTATTGTATAAACACTCACTGGATCGAATCAATAACACATTTTCTATAATTCGTGTCTTTTAACTCGATGTCTAATCACTTTTTTCACCAAAATTCACTTGATTTCAATATTTATTTTTCATTGCAAAAATCTTCGTCAAAATCTGACGTTATTTCTTGATTGAAACATAATTGTGTATAATCTGTACACAAATCATCTCTCAATCATCTCTACGCTAGTCTATGCTACTGCATAGACTAGCGTAGAGATGGTAGAAAATTTGACATTTTAAAAATCGATTAATGCGCGCATGAATACGCGATTTTTATTTACTTTTCTTAAAATTAAAAAATAGTTAGGTACTGCTTTTATAACCGAATAAACAGTCTTTGGAATGAAATCAAATTATTGTAAATAATAAAATAGACAAAAATACTTTGATCTATTCAATTAATAAATTAATCGATTTACTGAACAGATTAATTATTTTGTAATAGTTTCTAGGTTTTTACATCATTGAATGCCTGTGGTCGAATAAATGGCGTCTTTGTATACACTTTTCATAAATTGGATCGAAATACAATATATTTATATAGCCATTATTTTATTCAGTTGTTTTCTTAGCGCCTTTCTTTTGTCGAGCTGTGAAATGTTTGGACTCAAAATACTTTAATTTTTTGCATTTTTTTCCTCGCAATGTGATAAAAATCATTGAGTGTATCACGGGCTGTCAGGGATTACAATTACACATGTAATCTCCTTCTTACGCCCCCTAATGCACAATGTACTATTGCGTAACATTCGGTAAGAGCGTTTATACTTGCTGAGCTGGTAACCTTGCAAATTGTTAGTTTTTCTCGATTATTCCATAAAAATTGAATGAAAATTAAAAATGTGGTCTGATAGAACTGTTCTTAATATATAAGTTAATGTGTCAACTCCAATAATTATTCGTGATAGACTTTTATATTCTTCAAAAACATACAAATAATTTTTAACGGTTTTTAAAGAAAATAAAGTCTATCACGCATAATTATTGGAGAAGACACATTAACTTATAATAATAATATATTAAGAACACATTTTTAATTTACATTCAATTTTTATGCGACTATTTTTAACAAAAGTGCGACGTTGCCAGCTCAGCAGGTATAAACTCTCTTAAACAGGAATAAGAATTATAATCATTCTTCCATTTTTCAGACAGTCGTCAAACATTTTTAATGACCATGAAACAACCACCGATGATGTAAGTAGCTCGCGCATGAGATACTGCACAATTGAGTATTTACCTAAAATATGTCTATTTTGTATGGATAATTATTACCTTTTTTTTTCAGAGTAATCAGAATGAACTGCCTCTGCCGCCTAGAGCAACGAAACCGAAATTGATCGACAAGCCTCGGCATATCAGGAAATATCCCCTAAAATTACCCACCAGTTACGATACTGCCAATAAGGTAGCCAACAACGGAGCCGACGTTCAGAAACCGGTGAACATATATCAAAACGCGGTTCCCAGCTCAATGATTAAAGAGTATATAAACAAGAAGCCCGATAACCAAAGGATGCTAATCGCGGGAGATGAAGGCAGAGACGTGTTTGACGGTTTTGAGAAGCCTAAGATTGACATGAACCCATTTACGAGCAGTGCAGGCCCGAGCTCTGCCAACCCTTTCAGCTGCTACCTGACCCCGCTCGATGACGAGGCCTTAGCTCAGGAGAGTGAAGGACATCGGCAGGGCGAGCAGTACTTCGAAGAAGGATCTCTGGTCAATGGTATGATATTCATATTCTATTTTGTTCAAAGGAGCCGCCCCCGCTTTGTATGGGAGTTTTAACGTCTTCCAGCTCTATATCCAGAACTATATTCGTGCGACGAAACCTTCGATGAAAATTGATCTAATTGATGCAAAAACCGCATTATAATTCGATTCGTACTTTAAAAGATCTAGGCATACGTATACAAAAATGCAGACAGGCGGGGTAAGTGACTATTTAATAATAATTAATAATTAAAGATAAAGATTTGGTATAACCACATATATTGGTGTCTATTTTCATTACATTATGCAGACTACAAAATAGGTACAGTCTGTTCAATATAGGAATGGACAGAAGGAAAATGGGCTCTTTATATAGCACGCTTTAGAAAATCATTTAATAAATTGCATTTTTTTAGTATACGATCTAAACTAAATTTTTTAATTAAAATATCGAAGACGTCAATAGTAGTTTCAATTATTCATTAACTAACTGTTGCCCGTCTGTATACCGAATTTCACCTTAATCGGATCAACGGTTAAGACGAAGAGGTAGGTAACAAACAAACATGCGGACTTACAAACTTTCGCAATTAGGTATAATTAATATTAGTGAGATTAACTTTGCTATTATTCATATCGTAATCTAAAAACAATAATAGTACATTATTGTCGTGGCCTGGAAGTAGGCAATTGCTGGCTGAGTATGAGTATTAAACGGACGAGCTTGCGAGTCCGTTTAACTAATACGAAGCCAGCAATCGCTATTCCAGCCGAGACTAATATAAAGATTTTCTCAAAAATGGTGAATAATTCTGAAATAGAACAAACTTTTTCGCAAAATATATTATAAAATTTAATTTTATTCCAATATTTTTCTTATGCTTTCCCGCCTTTTTTCATTAAAAATAAACTGCAGGTGTATTTTTCCACCGAAAACACCACAAGCTATTTCAGACCCAATAGAAAAAGTCCGGAGTTCCAACAAAATATCTGATACCGGCCGGACTTATAGACTTGGCTGTTTACGACTTGTGCTAACATTTCCATGGCCTTTTTAACTTTAAAAAAAATGTGACTGATTGCAGGCGCGCTAATTCATTATTGTCGAGCTAGCGCGCCTGCAATCTTTTTAACTTTTTTATTTTTCGCTGACCATAAACTATGTACTTCACCTTCTGATATGTAAAGAATAATGTCAACTTTTACGGACATTTTTGAGAAAAAATCTTTTCCTATTTTGTTAAAAATGGAAACGTCTTCCTATAAAATACCTAAAAAACCTTTTGGAAGAAACCGAACTATAACTAGCTGTTGCCCGCGACTCAGCCCGCGTAGAAGTATGAAAAATAACTTACATCCTATTATCAGACTTACCGAATATACACAAAAAAATATATAAAAATCGGTCAAGCCGTTTCGAAGGAGTTTGGGTTCAAACATTTTTGACCCGAGAATATTATATATTAGATATACTTACCTACTATACCACATTTTAGCTTGCGTTGCTGAGGTGTAATGCAAAATCTTATTGCTTTATTCTTCAACAGGTTAATCCTACTTTCTACTAATATTATCAAAATGAAAGTTTGTGAAGATGTTTGGAGGTTTGGATGTTTGGATGTTTGTTACCGAGTATCGCAATAACGGCTGAACGAATTTACATGAAACTTGGCGTACAGATAAACAAAGATCAGCATTGAGACATGGGATACTTGGCATTAAGCTATTTCTAATGCGGGCGAAGCCGCGGGTTAAGGCTAGTACTTAATATAAAATAACGTGACAAATGCGTTATGTTAACATGCAATTTATTTATTTTATTTACAGTCAGTCTTTTTTACACACACACACACACACACACACACACGTATACAATTAGTATATTAATAAAAAACGCATTAAATTATTTATTAATAAAATACGCGGCGTAAATAAAATAAGTGCGAGCATGTCACGCGGGCGATCCGAGACAACCACTGAATAGGAGGCCCCAGATATCTACTTGTAGCGGAGGACAAAATCGCGGAGTGAGCCGCGCCTGATATTAGATTAGGCGTATTCCGAGTAGAAATCATTTGCCAGCTGCCGAAATTTATCACGGTGTATGTTTTGTGGCGACGAGGTATGGTCGTAGTCAGTTCAACTTTCACTTTTTCGATTTTGTTAGAAAAAGAAATATTAGAAAATGTTGTAAGTACAACGAAGCATTTTCGCATATAAAGTAAGAACGAGCGAACGAAGAGACGAGCGGTTATACTGCTCAAAATGGGCTGCCTACACACCCTCTTCCTTTGGCTGTACAGTGCGGTTTGTATTTTGAGCACCGCAGCACTGGGGTCCACCTTTGGTGCTGTCTTTAGTTATCTATAACTATCGCTAACTTGCGTAGCTGATATAAGTATCCTGGTAAAAAGATCTGATTATTACATGCATTTAATTGTACGTACTAGTACTCGCTCCTTTGGTGTACCTACTGTAAACCCTTTCAGGCCACGAGAATACAAAATGAATCATAGTTTTATATTGTTCACGTGTGAGGAATTAAAAAACCGCCCAAGAGCGTGTCGGACACGCCCAAAATAGGGTTCCGTAGCCATTACGAAAAAAATAAGTAATACTTTTCTAAGGATTTCGTATTTTATAATTATGGAATCTTCCAAGTTTAGGTATATTTTATACCTTAGGCTGCTATTAACTCTTAAACTACTAATAATTCTCAAGCAAACTTAGCCGTTATAGTTTTCCTTGAAAGTTTGATAAACTTAGTACCCTTCTGATTTTTTTCAAAATTTTCCACCCACCGGTTTAGATTTTAGAGGGGAGGGGGGACGCTCGATTGTAATGAAAATTTGCACTTTAAAGTTGAATATTTTGTAAACAAATCACTGAATCGAAAAATCGTTTTAGCAATTGCAAAAAAAAAAACACCCCCTCTTTACGTCTATGGAAGGTACACTAAAAAAAATATTTTTGAAATTTTGATTGTACCATTTTTTCGACATAGTTTACATACATATTCGTGCAAAATTACAGCTTTCTAGCATTGATAGTCCCTGAGCAAATCCGCGGACGGACGGACAGACAGACAGACATGGCGAAACTATAAGGGTTCCGTTTTTGCCATTTTGGCTCCGGAACCCCTAAAAAACGAATAATGTTTTTAACGACTTCAATAATATTATAAATGTGGCAAGGTTGAATATTTGCGTGCATTTATGTGGTCCCTATATGCACTACGCCTGGAAAAAGGTTAAAATATCGTCTGCTAATTTAGCTAATGGATACAGTAAAGATTATAAGGTTTTTTCATTACGTACGTCTGCGATGACCTTCTGATACTTTTGAGTTAGCCGTAGCTGCGTCATCCGAACATTCACTTTTAAATACTTATTTCGATATTTCACTTTCACTTGCGTCCAACTTTCTAATCGGAGTTGTATACAATTATTCTATGTTATACGCCCCAAATAAGTGAAATCAATTTGTAAATAAATGTCTGACTGTAGCCTTTCGATTTTTATTCATGTGTGCATTTTATTGGAAAACTGAAATCCACGTGTAATGTCACACACGACCATAGAATGAACCAATGAGCGCAATAGAAATGTCATTTTTTGTGCTTACAAGAACCGATGTCACCAATGTTTTGCGCTTATTTGGTATCCGGGTACACGTTTTACTGATATACCAATGAAATCGAATGCTTCTTGAAGCATAATCCTCTGGTGTTGCAGATGTTTATGGGCGGTGGTGATCTCTTACCATCAGGAGACCCACTTGCTCGTTTGCCATCCAGTCGAATAAAAATAAAATCAAGAGATCCATAACTTAGCTTACAGACTGTTGGCACAATACACGTAACAGGGCAGTAATTCGACTTCATACTAGCGCCCGAATCGACGCACGCACACAGGCACACAGCCAAGCGTTAAGCGTCATTTACACAGCCGCTAACCAATCTTCGCAAGACAAAACTACGCAGTGCCACGCCGCGCAGTCCGGTCGCTAGTCGAGTGCTGTGCCGCGCCGCCCGCTCTATTCGCCCCCGTTTCGATTCCGTAACGTGGCTATAAGCGCTCGGTACTAAGTAACTAGGTACTATAATATTTTTCATCTCTCCTGATCGGAAAGTTTAATTTTCATGGGTAGATAGCCGGGTGGAAAATTGTGTTTTCGTCTCTAGGGTGGAAAGTAATTAACATCATTAATTGAGATAACTATATAAAAAAAAGACTAATATCACAACGGGTTCGAACCCAAACTACCTACATTAGCTGTGCATAGGATGCAATGCAACTAGTCCAATCTGCACTTGTTCTAAACATGTGTCCGAAAATATTTCCGTTGCCGCTGCCGCTGCCGCGTTATTATAAGTCTAAGTTAAAGTATCTAAGTATTATAAGTCTGAAAGTTAGTAGGATATATTACAAATTTCACGCTATTGGCGGTATGTATATTCAAAATAAATGTGATATATCCACATTTTCATTCATAAAAAAATACACAGAATTTGCTCACTTACACCATCTGCTGACGCTGTAGTGCCTAGCTGACCGTGACGAACCACCTTAAACAGTAAACCAAACAGTCAGTCAAACCAAACTTAATATTGTCGCATGTTAGCATGGTGCCCGACACGCACTTGGCTGTTGAGCAATTAAATCGAACAGGGCTTCGTTACAGATCAAGCCAGAAAAATAAATGTATGTCGTTTCAGCAAGGTGCTTCACACTTTTTGCTCGCGTGCCATTTCTATTCCTCTTATTATTAGGTCTGTGGTCCGAACGAACGTTATGTGTAAAATTTTGCTTCAAATTGTCACAACGTATTAAAGTTACAGTAGTTATTATAACATATTTTTGTATGGAGATTGCTCGCGTAAGCGGCTTCCTATCGATTAAATATTGTTGGTTTCAGATCACGTGTCCGTAGAGGATTTGCTGGAATTTGCAGATCAGAAGCCTTGCGGGCGGCAGCGCGGGGTGGAATCTGACGAGGTGCGAATTATGAACAAAGTACTTAAACAACAGGTACGTACATGGTACTCTTACTGTTAAGTATTCTACTGCAATATTGTAAACGTAAGTTTGTAAGTTAATTTATTTTTGGTTAAATCGCTGGTAAAGGGTATAGGACGATTTAGGATGAAATTTTGCATAGGTACAAACAATGTAGGTATAGGTATGTATGTATAAACCATGGCCTCAAGATAACATACTTTTTATGTAGGAAAATTTAACTTGACTAAAACGCAAAATGACTATTTAGTATATTTCCTAAATAACTAGTATAACGACTTCAACGCAAAATGCCCAGACAAGGGTAGTTCATTTCGTATAGGTAAAATGTACGTGGTCTAAGTAGCAAATTAGCAATGAGGGCTATCGTTTTTTGTCTTTCTAGATGGCGCCACTGTTGCGTGAGGTTTTTAAGTGTGGCTTTCAAAGTTTGTTATTACGGGCGTGAAAACAAAGTTTAGATTAAATTCATATTTAATACACCTTAAAACTGTACCATAAAAATATCGAGCAACCACAATGTTACGTAGTCCCGTTTTGTTCGGAAAAAAGGGGAGGATAAAAGTTTTCGAAAGACAAAACTGTCTCAAAACACAGACATTCATTAATAATAATAATAATAATAATAAATTCATTTATTTCGGGCAACTTGGCCCATACAATAAATACCTTACAGACTAACATACATATTTATAATCAATATTTAAAACTAATTTGGTGACAAAACGGCGTGACCCCGTTGAGTCACCGTCCCCGACGTCGCATTCATTGCCCCGTAATACATAATTGCCATAATTAATTTCAGGTAATGTAAAATATTCACAAAATTATTCTAATTATAAATAAACTGACGTAGCTCACCCAAAAACTATGCGATTTGACATTTCGGAGACCTCACGCTACACTAGCGCCTCTAGCGGCGAATTTATACGCGATAGCCCTCATTGGCCTTAGTGGCAAGTAGTCTAAAAAGCAACTGGTCGAAGTAGCAAGTGGTCTAAAGATTGAATTCTTTAACTGAAAGTCGACGGAGTTTCACATGCGGAGATCCTATTCCGCGTAGCTGAGGCGCTTCTCGCCTTGACGCAATTCTAACCTAACCTTCGTTTTTAGGTTAGGTTATTATAGCACATGTTTTGTATGACGAGTCGAGTATGGATTCTTTGCGATTGTACATGCAAAAACAAAACACAAAAGTAGGCAACATGCGTCTTTGCCATTTTGCGTTTAGGGTGTTATGCGTTGTTATAGTCGCTTAATTTTAGTTTAAGACGTACCTACCCATTACGCGGTAGTCATATTGCGATGTAGGCAAAACTACAACTAGTCAAATTGTGTTGGTAAACTGTCTGAGACCAACCGGAATTAATAAATGTTTATCGTTGTTACCTGCCTAGTTACCGTTGTTTGCGTGGAATATTTAGTAATAGTAGTGTTGACACTTTTGTCACACACGGAGATGACACATTTTATTGACATATTTTATTAATGAACTAGTCTTTACCCGCGGCTTTACGCGTAAATCATTTGCTTTATCAGTTGTACAGAAACTCCGGGAATTCGCAATTTCTAAAAATTACATTGTGGCTAGCAGTTGAAATTTTGGGATCTAATATGAAATGTGGGAATATCGGGATAAAAAGTAATACTTATATGTACAAACAGACGTCCAGCCAATACATATCAAAAGTCATCTAAATCCGACCAGCCGTTTTAGCGTGTAGAAGTAACAGACATGCACGCATTTATTCACAAACTTTCACGTTTTACACTAATAATAGCTGTTGCCCGCGACTCCGTCTGCATAGGATTCACTTAATGCTATCCCGCGGGTACTTACTATGCATTTTTCCGGGATAAAAAAGAGCCTATGTCCTTCCTCGGGACTCTTATCTTCATACAGAATTTCGTCTAAATCGGTGCAGCGGTTGAAGCGTGAAAAGGTAACAGACAGACAGACAGAGTTATTATTTAGTTATTTGTGCGGGTTATTATTTACTATCACAGCGAATTATTTGCAGACGTAAGTCACTTCCAAAAATTTGTGTACTAAGTATAGAATTATTACCGCATAAATAAAGTGTTACTGAATGATCTTGTTATTGTTTAGGTGACCCCAGAAGAGTGCTTGGAATCATTAGAACTAAGCGATTGGAACGTCCACCGAGCGATCAAGCTGGTGCGAGTCAAGATTGCTGTGGACGGAGCAGCTACATTGGAAGAATGTAGTCAAGAATTAGCAAAAGCTAATGGAGATATTATAAAGGCATCAGCTATACTTGTATTGAGTAAGAAAGAATAGTAGTAAAGTATTTATAAAATTGCCTTGTATTTTTGTTCAATGAGTCCTGCTCCTGTCCTGTATAGCCGTTAGATTCCGATGAGAGTTCGCCTTCAGACAGTTTTGGTCAATAAATCGGTTTCGGCCACTGCTTTGGTTCGTTCAGAAATCGGCCGACAGTATAAATCTGCGGTTCCTATCATAAGTTCGTAGCTCGTTCGTAGATGACCAATTAATTAATTAATTGGCTTTTCAGGATGTCTTAGGATTCAACAAAAAATTTGACTGAACGCCTCTGAACGAAAAACCTTTATTTCGTTGAATTTCTTGATTCAGAATGTAGTCACGGTGTTCTTTAAACATCAATCAATTTGTGAAAACATTTTGACCTCAAAACAATTAACAAGGTTCAGTAAAACTGTCCCAACCATCAGCTGAAATATTCCGAAATAATTGGAACTCTTGTATACCATAATTATAATTCATTAGTGTTAACTGGCGGTTAGGTGTGATGCCGTCTCCATTTGTTTTGTTCGAATAGACGGAGACGGCATCACATTTAACCTGCGGTTAACGCTAATCAATGGATGGTGAAACAGCCCCTAAGAATCGTAGAAACGTGATGCGAGCCACAAATGCAAAGCGCCTGTCTGGTTAAAAAAAGCCATGCATTCATTTTCCTGACTGAGGATCTTTGAGTTAATTCCACAAAAATGTTTTTTGCTTTTCAATGATCGTGGGTACCTACTTCAAAAAGGCTTAGATACATTTCAATAGTGAGTGCCGAGATTTAGTCAAATCTATGAAACCAACAAATATGTGAGCTTTAATAGCAATGATAGGAGACAAAGTTGCGACATGGCTTCTGAAAGGATAATGGACAGTCAAGTGTTAAAATATGAATTTATTCAAAGTTTCAAAAATAAGTTCCACAGACTCTTATTTCGACGCAATAAGGCCGTAGTAACATATTTTTGAGTGATTCGAATAGATACTTATTTTTGCACTTGACTGTACAAATGATAAATTTTCTAGAGTTGGATCAGCTAGTACTGGCAGCAACAATGTAAAGGAAACTTCGTTCTGACAATCCTAAAAATCAGTTGAGTAAGCAGCGAGCTAAATGAAAATTAAATTACGACAAATGTAAAGTTAGTCGTTTACATTCGCACGAACACGTGATGAATAGTGAAAAGGACTAACTAAGAAAATTATTATCTATCCTGAAATATAATAAGTTTCAGTAGACAGTTCAATTGTTTTTTTTAAATACCGGGTGTGGCCTGTAATACGAGCAAAAAATTAAAACGTATATCGTCCTCGTCAAACTGAACAACATTAGTTCAGCGACTTTTAAAAATAATGGAGTCTTTGAATTTTCCTTTTTTCATACAAATTAAATACTGCTATCAATGCACGCCATCCTAGAACACAAGAGACGTCGCCTGTCACGCCACAAACATCAAGCATTTTGGTTTACATTGCTTCTTCGAATTAACTTAAAAGTGTAATAAAAATTAAAAAAAATAATTATTTTTAAAAGTCGCTGAACTAATGTTGTTCAGTTTGACGAGTATGATCTCTATGTTTTAATTATTTAGCGACATCTATGTTGCGTGAAGTTGCGTCGACAGACGTCACATTCTTTCGGAACTAACCGCTCACCCAGACAAGAGATGTCGCTACTAAGCAATCAAATTATGATTGATTTTTTGGAGTCTTTTTGTATTTTGTATTTCAACTCCAAATCTGTTACTTTTACGGGTATCTCGTGAAACCATATCGTAAATACAAACTGAGACATGGATGCACAGAAAAACCAGAAAAAGAGATCAGCACTGGGAATCGAACCCAGGTCCTCAGCATTCCGTGCTGCGTAATATAACCCCTACACCACTGCTGGACAGGAATCTAGACACGATTTTTTCCTATGCATACGTATCTCAGGTTGGTTATTTCTACTATGCTACTTAAGCAGCAGCACTAGCGACATCTATGTTGCGTCGACAGACGTCACATTCTTTCGGAACTAACCTCTCACCCAGACAAGAGATGTCGCTACTAAGCAATCAAATTATTAATAATTATTTGGAATTATTAGTAACGCCTGATTCAATAAATTATTTGGAGTTGAAATAAAAAATACAAAAAGACTTAAAAAAATCAATTATAATTTGATTGCTTAGTAGCGACATCTCTTGTCTGAATGAGCGGTTAGTTCCGAAAGAATGTGACGTCTGTCGACGCAACATAGATGTCGCTAGTGCTGCTGCTTAAGTAGCATAGTAGAAATAAGCAACCTGAGATATGTATATGCATAGGAAAAATTCGTGTCTAGATTCCTGTCCAGCAGTGGTGTGGGAGTTATAGCACGCAACACGGAATGCTGAGGACCTGGGTTCGATTCCCAGTGATGGTCTCTTTTTCTGGTTATTCTGTGCATCCATGTCTCAGTTTGTATTTACGATGTGTTAATTATTTGCTCATATTACAGGCCACACCCGGTATATTCAAACAAAAAGTTTCGGTTACTGGTCCGAGTGCGAAATTTCGAGTTCAGCCGAAAACTCGATTTCGCTCGCAAACACTAACAGTTGTATAATTCGATACCGTGAAGGAAATTGGGATGCACCTAAAAAATAACCTATAGTTTTTATTTTATTTTTGGAAAGAATAGGATATTTTAAGATACTGTTTTCATTGATTTTGAATTTGGATGAGTATTTAATGTTTTATGTTTTTTTTACGAAATACGCTGGATGACGTCACAGTGAGACAGCCACGTTCCATTGCCTAGAAAAATTCAGGTCGTACATAACATAATCTGTGGCATTACAATTTGACAATAATTCAAGCACGGCTTAGGGTCCTAAATGAACTATGACAAATAGTTTTATTTATTTCTCTTCTTTTAGCTTCGATTTCGCTGTTTGTTTAATGGTGTGATAGTAAATAGATATTTTTTATTAAAATCTGTTTTTTAAATTCTTTTGTATTTACTTGTAACGTAGTAATTTAACAATTTAATTTGTAAAAATACATTGGAAATACTCCTATACATTTCGGACTTTACGATAAAGGACAGCTGTTTAAAGCCGGGTGCGCATCATGTGATTAAAGTTCTATCTTTGTCACTCTTTGCTATAATAAGCAGGACAGCAACATTTCAAACTATCAATTTACTTAAGAGTGTAGACCTGCTTTATAACTGCCTTTGTGACGGGACACTGCAGGGGTCGAATGAGGGTCATTAATTAAATTTTGTTTATTTCATTCAGTGTATCACATTTTTGGAATCTGATTTCTGAAAACGCTTCACAAAGCCTATTTCTCCAAATGGTTTTCGATTAATTATATGTTGTCAAAAATTGGGACATCCCAATTACTCCATAACTACTACCTATACCTACTTTGTACATAGCCGGGTCGCAACAGCTAGGAATACCGAGAATTGGGTCAATGAAAGTGGATCACGTTCGCGGTCCACCTACTAATCCCATCTAGCAGAAATACGGGTTCACGAGTGAACAAAACTTTGATTACGAATTTCAAATAATTACAATGGAAGTAACTACAACAATGGGGAATGTCTGAAAAATTTAGAAACGCTTGAAACTTTTTTTATCGATAGGAATAACTTTTCTAATTAACAAAAAAAAATACAGATTTTTAAGTAGCATCAATTACTTAATTTAAAAAAACGAGTTATTTACCGCCAAATTACGACAGTCCGGTCGTTAACGGGATGTTCGATAGTCCAGAATTAAAAAGAATTTGTGTCTTTGACTCGATCGTTTTGACAGGTGACACTCTACCGGCTCGGATAATACCGACCCTGATTTTCATCTACACAGCTATAGAAGCTCATGCCAGTTTCTATGGACGTATACATGAAAAACAGGGTCGGTATTTTCATATTCGTCGGTATTTATATAGTTAGAATTATTCGGCCCGGTAAAGAGTGTCATCTGTCAAAACGATCGATTCAAAGACACATACAGTACGATTACTTGGAGTTAACACTTGACAGATGGGCGTGCCTTTAGTCAATTTTCAACTTTGACGTAATACAAATAAAATAGTTTTTACATAATCTGTAAACGGGGGTAGCGGTATACTAAAAATAGCTTTATTTGTATGACGTCAAAGTTGAAAATTGACTGAAGGCACGCCCATCTGTCAAGTGTTAACTCGAATTAATCAAACTGTAAGTTCATTTTTAATGTTTTTTAATCTGGACTATGGAACAACCCGTAACCGACCGGACTGTCGTAATTTGGCGGTAAAGAAAACTCTTTCATTTTTTAAAATTAATTGATGCTAGGTATCATCTAGCTAATACTTTTAAATGAGCAATTCTTGTATAATAATATTAAGTATATAAATATATATATTTCGGGGATCTCGGAAACTGCTCCAACGGTTTCGATGAAATTTGGTAAGTATGTGGGGTTTTTCGGGGATGACAAATCGATCTAGCTTTGGATTATCTCTGGGAAAACGCTTATTATCGAGTTTTAGCCCGAGCAAAGCTTGGTCGCCCAGGTACTATTAATTAAGCTTGAAGGATACCTGTCCAACACTGGACGTCCTACTACTGATATAATGATGATATATTTATTTGTAAGGTTGTTTTTAACCCCCGACGCAAAAAGCCCGGGTGTTATATAATTTGATAGCTATGTGTGTCTGTGTGTGTGTGTCTGTCTGTCTGTCGGTGGCACCGTAGCTCTTAAACAGTTGGACCGATTTGAATGCGGTTTTTTCATTATTTGAAAGCAGGTTTTCTAGCGATGGTTCTTAGACATGTTTTATCAAAATCGGTTCAGCCGTTTCAAGATCATCAGCTTTTGTTCGCTGCGGTAGGAATCTTAAACGCATAATTTGTATTTACTTTACTTTCAAACATATTTGGGACCTACAATTTGAAACACCCATTATGTGTGCTAAGTATATATATATATATATATATATATATATATATATATATATATATAATTAAGCAAGATTATGGAATTCTCCGCCTGATGCAGCAGCCAGGATATCCAGAACACTAGTAGGTACACTAGTGTTCTGGATTACTGGTTATCTTGATAACACCATAGCAGATATATCGTGTTTGGATTCGTTTTGATCAGTATTTGATTCTACATACCATGCAATGGTGGCAACACGACGAGCTGATGCTGAAGCCAGGGCCAGGATATCCAACACGTACACTTTTAAAAAATAATATAAGTAACAAAGTTTAAAAAACAAGAAACAAGAACTTAAATTGAAAATTGTAAAACCCCCGGCACAAAAAAACACCAGCAAAAATAAAAAAACGCCCGAAAAAAAAACGCCAACATAAAATGCCGCCAAAAAGACAACTAAAAAGTAAAAAAAATATGCAAAATAATGCTAGTTACTACATTCTCATGACAAAATACTAACGCATTACTTATTATTACGACGTTTTTATGGATGTTGTTAGTTAAAAAGTAACGATGGTTACTTACCACATTTTTGCTTTCCCAAAAATAGATTTGTTTGTTTTCATCGTTCAATACATTTACTTGCGTCATTTACTACGTTTTAATGGATTGTAAAATTTGTTGCCAATTTGTTTTATTTTATTTTATAGGGCGTTTTTTTGTGTCGGGGTTTTTAAATTTTAAATTTAAGGTCTTTATTAGATTTATAATGGTAAAATCCTTTGTTAACGTTCTTTAACGACATATGTACAGTCAAGTGTAAAAATATGAACTTATTCAAAGTTTCAAAAATAAGTACCATAGACTCTTATTCCGACGCAATTAGGCCGTAATATTTTTAACCCCCGACGCAAAAAGGCGTGCTATAATATAAGTTTGACCGCTATGTGTGTCTGTCTGTTTGTCTGTCTGTGGCACCGTAGCTCTTAAACGGGTGGAACGATTTGAATGCGGTTTTTTGATTTGAAAGCAAGTTTTCTAGCGATGGTTCTTAAACATGTTTCATCAAAATCGGTTCAGCCGTTTTTGAGATATTGAACTTTGAAGTGGCAAAGTCGGGGTTTTCCTTCCAACTTTTTGTTGGTTATCCTACCCTTAGGGTTGGAATATTTTTTCCAAATTTATATGGGACCAACTTTAGGGTATTTTGCAAGCAGCGCGCGTAACAGTACAAATGAAATTATGTATAATTGTTACAGAAATAATATGTATTAAAGGTATAACCTAACCAACAACAAGTTGGAAAACCCCCGACTTTGTCAGTTCAAAGTTCAATATCCCAAAAACGGCTAAACCGATTTTGATGAAACATGTCTAAGAACCATCGCTATAAAACCTAATTTCAAATAAAAATGACAGCATTCGAATCGGTCCACCCGTTTAAGCGCTACGGTGCCACAGACACACAGCGGTCAAACTTATAACACCCCTCTTTTGGCGTCGGTGGTAAAAATAAATCATTAAGTGGTTCAAATAGATACTTATTTTTGCACTTGACTGTACACACGTCTATTTTTTAATGATGTATAAACCGTGTGAATACTTCTTAAATTCATTTTACTTACTTATATATAATTTACCTGGTGTCAGCCATTAAAATTAATGATTAAGTATTGTTAGTAATACCTATTAATCACTCTATTACTATTATTGCTCGCTTCCTTAACTAAATAGGTCATGGAATTGTTTTAGCTACTTATTGACAATTCTATCAGTTTATTAAATCCAACTGCTGGATTTCCATTGCCAATTTACTTGTTAATCCGCTTTTCGAACGAGTTTTATTATTCAATCTTACGAGTAGAAGACATTTCACTATAAACAGTAATAGAAAAATGTCTACTGACTTTCCATCGCCATATCTCAACTAGACACCCAAAACGAGCCCCGCGATCACAACTACGTAGGCAATTCAATTGGGTTGTCGCAACACTGCACACAAGCATAGGTGGTTTTGACAATGTTGCCTAACCGTACGCTGAACCATAATAAAGTGATCCGCCGAACTTTGTACACTTCCTCTTGTAATGCCCTCCAGCCTCTATATTTCGGGGATCTGAGAAGGTCGTCTCTATTGGTAGAGCGACGCAACGCCTAACGCAAAATAAACACACACATGTGCACAATTTTTATGCAACGCGTCGGATCTGTTTTATTGTGTGTGTGTTCCTTTGTTAATTTCTAGATCAGGGCCCAATAATTTAGAAACTGGTGTTTCTTGGAAGTTTATTATACTACATATATCTTTAACATTTTGCTGTTTTAGTTAACCTCAGCAAACTGCATTATAGATATTTATGAACGGGACTAAATTTTAGGGCTGTGGCATACTAGTTCCTAGTTGATATTAGATCTGTAAAAAGGAATGTACCCAACAGAGAGTCTGTAAGTCTAAGATTGCGCGGACACTGGCTTTTTGAAATCATAGTAGGTATACATACATAGCACCTACCTGTAAAGAAGGTTAATTTCCTAGCAAAGTCAATACTAAACAAACCTGCAACGTGAGTGCGTGCCAGAACTTCTAAGCGCTCAAGTACTCGCTTAAATGTATCTAAAGTCTATACCTAAGTTTTCAGATTAGCATCTATCAAGTAAGTCCATATAAACCTATATTAATACTATACCTACATTAAATAAGGCAAAAGTACGCAAGCGCATGCGTGAGTTTTCGACCTAGATTTCGGACGTGGCAACGTCTACATGCAAGTGTTTGTAGGGCTCTTGTTTGTGTGTGTTTGGCACGTAGGACGTCTCTCGACCTAGATTGGCATTAGGGAACATTTGATATCAAAAGTGACAATACATATAATGGAAATACAGTATGACCATTATTACACATGTTATTTGACTTGTGAGTGTACTTATGCGGAAATGCTGAAGGAGACTATATCGAGTCGATTTTCTCGTATGTACATATTTTCAGCTCTTTATCCTACTTTATATTATGTTAGTTTTAATACTGTACAGATTGTACATAAGTAGATACGTTTACGTAAGTCTTCTGTTATGTATGACACGCGTCATAATGTAGGTACCATACTCACCTACTAACTGCAATAGACTGCTTAACATATTATTAGGTTACATTGATAAAGATGAACAGGTAATCATAACAGCACCAACTGGATCACCAACTTTCTTGTAAGTTCGGTTTGTACGCATCGAATGGACAAAAGGGTCCCTTACAAATTTATAGGTACTAAACAATGGTTACAGAATATCACATTTTCAGAAGAGTTCCTGGTTACATACACAATAATGTAAGATATCCACTTTCTTGCTTCAGTAGATACTTATAGTATTTTTCAAAAAGTACCTAAGCTACTAGTGAATTTTTACTTTACCGTATTATAACTATTGGTAATTTTACGTGCACGTTTAATAAGCTCTCATGGAATTTTAAGTAGTAGCTATTTTTTTATATATGATCATGAACTCTTCATTGCTTTGAAGCTTGCAAATGAACTTTCTTATTATTTATGCATCCCCGGCCAGCTCCGCACCACAATACTTACCTACCAACCTTTAAGTTTCCAACGCGTTTACAATGACACCAGCCAGACAGGGTTTATATATTCGCTTTATATCACGAATCCCGTTCATAAACAAATAATGTCGTTAAGACAATTTTGATTCCAGTAAAACGGGTTTACAGAGCTATAGAAGGGCATAATACCGGCGACTGATTCACTGATTTCTAGATTATAATAATGCATTTAACGGTGAAATAACGCCTCACAGACGTAAATTATATTATGCATTTTTTTAATCGGTTGCTCGGATTTGAGTGCGAGGTGCGAGTCATGTCGGCAAATGTGTGGTCATCCATCAGGTAGGGCAGTAAAAGTCGCATGCGACGCGGCCATTTGAAGTGTTTTTGAAAAAAATAATCCTTGGATTGGCTTAGTTAGGTTTAGGCTGTTACCTAGAATCGAAAAAACTTTCATACAGCGAGCGAGATATCAATTTATTACGTTTGATTAATTACAGCTATGTGTTATGGACCAAGTGATTAATAAGGGCATTATGTATAGAGCCCGGGCATTATGAATAATGAATGACAAGCTATACCGGGCAAAGTGATAATTATTATCTAAACTTCATTATTTATCACATTGTTTCGGGCATTATGCATATTGCTAGGTATATGTATGCTACACATGTGCAATAATATGTCTTGTAATTAAGTCATTAATTTAGAAACAAAGCTCATAAATATGTATACTTAACTTACTTCATTAGTCAACATGACAATCCTTCATTCATTTTTTTTAAATTGAAACGGGCAACGTACAAATTTTTCACATTAGCCCATAGGGCAAAACATTAACTAACCAGAAAAAAAATTACATCTCACAATTGATAATAACTAATTCCTTGTCGCATCAGCCAACCTGAAAAGCATTAACGCCATGTCTGAGGCCGGCTGAGCTAAAATAACCACAAACATACCCGTGTCATACTTGCTCAGGTTGGCTGCTGCACCCAACGCCTCCCTCGCAGCACGATTCCCAACACATTCCACTAATAAATGTTGGACATCTTCGGTCGTAGCGCATAATTCACAATTTGGTGAATCACTTTTTTTCATCAGATGTAAAAACTTATTAAGAGGAACATGTCCGGTTCGCAGTCTGTGTGCTGTTACAATGCTAATCCTACTTAAACTAATATTTTGAAACCAAGGTACGCGTGGAGGTTCACTCTGAATGCACTTATACCAAATACCCTTTTCTCGTGAACGTTCACCAAAATACTCTTTCCAAATTTCATGGCATTTAATTTTGAATTTATTCGTCGCCTCTAAATAAAATGGTAGTAGGTATATAAATTTCGTGACCTCCCACGATTCCTTTTTTAGCCAAATGATCTGCTTCCTCGTTACCTCGCAATCCAATGTGTGCAGGCACCCATTGAAATCGCAAATTAATATCATTCAATTGTAAACGGATAACTTTATCTAAAATTTCATAAGCTACAGGTACACCTCTGTACCCTGAAACACTACGAGCTAAATGTAACGCACTTTTACTATCTGTGTATATTACAGCCTTCCTAATACCTCCTTCATTCATGATTTATAATACATTGTGTCTTAAGGGCGGTAAATAAGGAATTACGAACGAGAGTCTATTAGAAGCCCGAAGTCGAAGACTGAGGGCTTTAATGAGTCGATGTTCGTAATTCTAGTACCGCCCGTGCTACATACAATGTTTTTCATCACATTTGCAAGTAAAATTTTATATTTGTAAAAGAAAAAATAAATTTGGCGATACCTTAGGCTGTGCTCTTGGCAACGTCGCCCTCTACCTCCCTCGGCATGCGCCGCAACGTGCGTGTGCATGTGGTGGTCCATGTGGTCCTGCAGCAGCGCGCGCAGCGCCATCAGTACGGGCACTGACTCATTTACCGACCTTATGCTTCATGGCAAGAAAATGTGTACGCGCAATGACTCATTTACCGACCACGGGTTTCATGACAAGCACATTAAGGTCGAGGGTTTTATTAGGGGGGTTGCAACTAAGATAGCCTGCATGTTACGACACTGTTTACGAGCAAGTGTGATGAAAACAATTATAACTAAACCGCATGTTGAAGTGGCCAGTCACTTAATTCTAAAAAGTCTTTACGTAATACCAACATTAACCAGTCACTGGCCATTCCATTACCTAACAAGTGCAGAATATTTTGAAAAGATAATTTTTAGGCTTGAAGGCAATCTGAGTGAAACTCAGGATGGAGGGTGTACTGCCAAAGTTACAAAAATATGTTTAATGTTAAGTGCATAAAGTCGTGTAACATATTTTTGTTACTTTGGCCGTGTCTTTGCACTTGAATATACCATAACAAATATAAAAAAAATCGGTCAAGTGCGAGTGCGAGCGACTCGCGCATGAAGGGTTCCGCACCTCCGTACAATGTTTTAAAAACAAATAGTTCAGTAATAATTTTTTGTAAAAAAATTAGTCGTCAAGATGCATCAATAAATGAGACCAAAATCGATGCGGTCGTGTCGTTTTATTACAGAGTTCCTATGGCCAACATCTAACTTCATCATCAGATCAGCTCTACGTCATAATAATATTGCATTGTCATCGGATTTATACATGCATGCAAAATTTCAGCTCAATCGGTTGAAGATATCCTCTTCAAATTTAAGTTGAAATATTTAATATTTTATTTAAATTATTGAATTCCACCTGAACAAACATCATCATCATCCCAGCCTATATACGTCCCACTGCTGGGCACAGGCCTCCTCTCAGAACAAGAGGGCTTGGGCCATAGTTCCCACGCGGGCCCAGTGCGGATTGGTAACTTCTGAACAAACATAATTAGTTACATTACATTACAAGTTAATAAAAACATATCACCAAAATGTAAGCACTAGGTGCAAGTATTTTGAATAAAGAACAATTTTAAATTCTCATCCTCTTTGGCTGTCGCCCTGTCGGAGGCTGAATAGCGCTTTCGACTCTTGCCATGCGCCTAAAAAAATAGTGGCTGAATGCGTTAATTCGGCCGAACGGAGCGTTTTTATTATGAATTAGTGAAAAAATCTTAACCTGATTTTAAATTTTGACCTTGTAAATAAATAGTGCTACTTAGTATGAATTATAACGGACATTTTTTACTGTAAAAAACAGTGGTAAAAACATTAAATAAAGCGGCTGTGAGTGCTTTATTGAAGTTGGCTTTTGTGAAGTGTGTGTAGTGTGTGTCGGAGGTTTGTGGATCATAAATTGTTAGATATTTAGTCTTAATGCTGCACAAAAAAATAAACCACGGTCTTAGAGACAATTATTATAATTATCGAAGGTTTTATAAAAAAGCACTAATAAAATCGCAAATTAATAAGTAGTTAAACATTAAACAACATAGGGTCACGGGCGTTGCCCCTAGCAACTGACGGCCGTCATCTTGGCAGCCTATCAATCAAAAACCGCTGAATGAAACACGTTTCTTGTATGACGACTCCCTTTAATTTGTAACTTTATTTTATTTTTAGTATTTGTTGTTGTCGCGGCCACTGTAATACATAATCTGTGAAACTATTACGGCTCAAGAGATAGAGCCCTGTGACAGATGGACAGACAGACAGACAGCGGAGTCCCAGTAACAGGGTTCCGTTGGCACCCTTTGGGTACGAAACCCTAAAAACTATACCGAATAATGTACTCAAAATGTACTATTTAGTACCTATTTACTTTAAAAAAATTGTACCACTCCGTACATGAAGTTATTACAATACAAATATAGTAATGAGTACACCCTCCATCCTGAGTCAGGATGGAGGTACATATGTACATATTTTTGCAACTATGTCAACAGTGGTGTTCAGGCAGCTCTTCCTAGTGGTGTATGGCGGCGTCGTGCCAATGTCGTTATAATTTTAATTTTGATTCGTCATCATATATCTACGTTGTCGCATTTATTGTAAATGGCAATTGCATCTCTTTTTCTTGGCCGCACGACAGTCGCTGTTGGGCACCGTTGTGCTTTAAAAAAAATTGACCCGTAACGTGAAAGTTATACAGTACAAATATAGTAATGAGTAACTAACCCTCATGCGAGTAGGTGGAGTTTATTGCTTCGGCTCATGGTTGCCAACTGATGTGAATCTTTATTTCATTCTTAGCTTAAATCTAACAGGTCTCTTTAAGTGTAACAGTTGACTTATACGAATTGTGTACCGTGTAGCATAGCGATCATAAGTTTCGAGCAGATGTGTATGCATACGTGGGATTGATATTAGGATGATTCTAATTATGTGCAGTTTGTCCTGCGACTTGTCTTTTTGATTAACAATACTTGCATACTACCTTTACAACTTGGACTGTACCTAAGCGGAAAAGAACAGTTCAAATCGCCTCTTAAAGTGCGGGATAATGTCGTAATAATTTAGTTATATCCTAAGGTCCGTACATGAAGGACAGCATGTTGAACTGGCACGCCAGGCTGAAAAGGGAGTTCGAGGCAGTTCCCGTGCAGTACTTGGTCAAACGCTCGCCCGGCTGCAACCGGCTGCACGGTCGTAATGCAGTTGGAACGACTGCACTGTACAACTGCATTGTAACAGCAATGCCCCCTCATGGCATTTTTATGGCAGTCCGTTTGCAGTTTTTTTAATTGCATTAATGACCGTGCAGCCAACTTGACAGTTGGTTTGCGGTTGATAGGAATAAACGGCAATTGCATAGGATTTGCACATTCGTTTGTGAAGTGTTATGCAGGTTGCATTTCACTGCATTATATTTGCAGCTGCGTTGCATACAATATGTCTGTTGTACGGCCCGTAAAAAAACTGATGTGATAAAATTAGGACTGTCTTAAATTGACTTTTTATAATTCAAATTTAGAGCATTAATTGAGTGATTTAATACTTGCTTACTTTTATGTACCCATTAGATGTCCGAATATTGGATCAAAGGCCTCCCTCTTCCTGCCGCAGCTCTTTCCCTAGGTCATTACGAAAAAACAAGTATATCAAGGAGTGAGGAGGTGACCCCCGTTCCGTTCCGGGTCGTACTTGGTCAGCGGGTCCTCGTTGCCATAAACGGGGGCAATGCAGCTGGGGAATGGGTACGTTTGGGCCAAAGTACGATCGGCGGGTAGGCAGTAGTTTTATTTACTTTATTATATAAGTATTTAATTCCTTTTTTTTGCAGTTTTTTTTGCTGTCTGTCTGTACCGGCCCTAAAAAAACTGCTGTGAGAAAACGAGGACTGTACTTAATTGACTTTTTATAATCAATTTAGAGCATTATTTAGTGATTAGATTACTGTGCTTACTTTATGTAGCCAATTAGATGTCCCAATATTGGACAAAGGCCTCCTCTTTCCTCCGCTACTCTTCCCTAGGTCATTACGAAAAAACCAAGTACTCAAGGAGGTGAGGAGGTGACCCCCGTTCCGTTCCGGGTCGTACTTGGTCCAGCGGGTCTCGTTGGCCATACAACGGGGCAATGCCGCTGGGGTAATGGGTACGTTTGGGCCAAGTACGCTACGGAACCCTAAAAAGTGAAGTCAGCAAAAAAAAAGTTTATATTGAAAATTAAAGTATTAACGAGTACTTAAGGTAGGTACCTAAGTAATTGTTCACAGGGCAGGACACGGAATAATTATTCCGTGGGGCGCACGTGCCTCGAGATATGCACCAAGTCGAATCGAGTCGGTGAAATTGTTTTAATTATTCAGTTAAACTAGTTGCAGTGCCCTATTTCAATACTGTAACCCAGTGGCGACCCAGTTCTCAAGCCGTGTGGGATCCTCGAATAATCCATTTACAGCGGTAAGTACTTCGATGAAAAAGCATGCAGCGGTGTGGGTCTGCCGCCGATGCACATGTAGGGCACCTAGTTTCCCGGCCTCAGCGGAGCCCCATCCTCGGCGGCGCCCGTGCCCCCGCGACCTATTTATTTCCTGCTTTACGTAAGCAAGCCGCACTGGTGCGGCCGCTGCCCCTGCCCGATCCGTCCTCGGGTGAAACGTTTGTTCAATATCTTTGTGCGTTGCTCAGTTGCCTTTTTCGATTAGCTCAGTCAAGTACTTATTCATTTACGCTTCTATACCTATCTATGGTTACCGGCGAGCAAGCTAACGAATGACTTTCATAAAACTTTGTATGGGCAGTTTTCCGTTATTTTCGTTCGTTTTGAAGGGAAACCGTTTAGGATTAGATTTTTAGAAAAATATGGCTCTGTCCATTGGAGAACAATTTTGCCAGTGTCTAGTAGGTTTTGCCGTTGTACGGTAAAAAAATTCTACAAAATGAAATATAATGGTGGATGAACGATGACAGCGCGAATCCAGGGGAACCGTTGGTTGGTTTTTTAGAAAAATATGGCTCTGTCCATTGGAGGACAATTTTGCCAGTGTCTAGTAGGTTTTGCCGTTGTATGTACGGTAATAAAAATCTATAAAACGAAATATGAGAGGTAATGGTGGATGAACGATGACAGCGCGAATCTCATCGCGTATTTTCAGGGAAACCGTTATTATTACTATTTTTGCGTCACTGCAAAAAAATTTACAACTCAGTTTTTAAACCAGAAAGCAGGTAGAGACATAGAATAGACATAACTTTATGCGGACATCAAACTTAATAATAATACACAATTTACAGAAAAGAAAAACATTTGATGATTTGATTTGTTTATTTATTGAGCTGCATTATTAATATCCTTGATATACCGCAAATATACATATTCTAACAGTCTGCTTTTTACCATCTAATTGTATTGTCATGTTGCGTAGTAGATATAATTTTGCCCAACGTACAAGTACTAGGAAGTGTATTATTTTATTGTAGAGTTTGAGCAGACAAGTCACTTAATAACAGTTACAGTCATAACATACAGGTAATAGCGGTGAGTGCGCACCGTGCAGCAGCGCTGTTAATGTGCTTGCATAGCCTAGCTATACGTTGATATAATCATACTTGAAGGGCCTTTATTGGGTTGTTACGTTCCATTTGTGGTTACGTCGTTCCGCGCGTGAGTTGGGTCCGCGGGGCGAAGGGCTCGGGGGGGGTGGGCGCTCTGCCGCGCATACGTATAGACCACAATGCGGCAGCGAACTGCGTCGACGTGAGCCCGTGCGCCAGCGTACTAGCCGCCGCAGCCGTCATAAATATACAAAAGATGGTGGCTGTAACCGTCAGACCGTCACCGACCAAAGCACAGTAGCAGGCTCCGACTTCCAGGTGAGTCCCGCTGCGCGCTAACTGTTTATATTTTAACTTGGCGATTTCCTATTTTTTTGCTGGCGACATTTCCCTGGCGCGGGTTATCGCGGCCTTATCAGCCGCTCTCGTACCTAGCCTTCGCCTGAACGACGCATGAAACGCACGCACGGCATCATTCAACTGTTACCCGACGTGTTCAGACAGTGCCAAAATTAGGATAATTTTGTCCGTCTTTCAATTCATGTAATTTACCATCCCAACGAGGTCGACACGACTTGCTGCGTTTCTTGTGTGAACTCAGTTTTTATTACATACCCATTAACGTGTCCTTTGTTCGATATTTCAATCGATATGGTTTAAATCTTTCACTGAACCTGTGAGGCGGCAGGAGCGTTTCAATTAGCGATGTACCTACATGTGAACATGTATGTACTTATGTGCTGTGTAGATCCACTATATATAGATAATTCAACTCTATCAAGGAAACAGATTTGTCTATACATAGATAACGAGGTTATGTGAGTCAGTAACTACGTCGTAATTATCGTACAGTTATAAGAACTGGAAATCTTCCACTTTTGTGCAAAAGTAGGTACGTACCAATATTGCGTGACTACTATGCACGTCCTTTTCCTGTGGAGTTTTCCCTTGGTTTAAGTAACTACATGCATATTTCTCTTAAACTCAATCATTGACACGTGGAGTGGAGACACTGACAATAAAATTGTTGCTCCAAATTAATCCGGGTTTGTAGTCAGGTCGTGTGTCGTCAAAGCCAATAATGTGTTTGTTATAAATGAGCAATTATTGTACCCGTATCTTAACTAATATTACAAATGCGAAAGTAAGTTTGTCTGTTTCGCTTTTATATTTTAACTACTGAACCGATTACCATGAAATTTTGCATTCATCACCAGATTAAATAATGGTAAAGGTATATTTTATCCCAAGAAAATGTGGTACCTATCATTATTTACTTATATTTGTAAATGTAAAATATATTATATGTTGTGGACCAAGTCATAAATCGGTCATTTGTCATAATGTCCGGGCATTAAGAAAAATTACCAATATGAAGTAGCAATTTGATAGAAACTATTCAACCTACTTGTAAAATACTTATTTCAATTTTTTTAATACTATGCAAAAAGCCTCATTTTTGGGTCATTATAGTAAAATTGTACAATAAACGTATCATCATCATCATCCCAGCCTATATACGTCCCTGGGTCTGCTGGGCACAGGCCTCCTCTCAGAACAAGAGGGCTTGGGCCTTAGTTCCCACGCGGGCCCAGTGCGGATTGGGAACTTCGCACGCACCATTGAATCGGTTCGCAGGTTCGTGCAGGTTTCCTCACGATGTTTTCCTTGAACGCAAAGCTTGTGGTAAATTTCAAATGTAATTCCGCACATGAATTTCGTTAAACTCAGAGGTGCGAGCTGGGGTTTGAACCCACGACCCTCTGCTTGAGAGGTGATAGTTCAAACCAACTAGGCCACCACTGCTTTTTTTAAACGTATAATTTATTATAAATGTTCTTCTTCTTCTTAACAGGGTAATTACATTCCCTGAATATGGCAACCGGTATTATAAATGTTATTAAACCTTTAAATCTGATTTTATTAGGATTTCTATTACATAAACATAGATTAGTTGCAAATTCATTAAAATTGACAAATAATTATTCCAACTCTAAGAGAAATATTTCGTTGTCATGTAATTTATTATCGATATATTTTTAATACTATAAATTTAATTTAAGATTGTAATCAACACATTTGATCCTATGTCGCGCTTTTTTCGTGTTGAAGTGGCAGTGACAGATCGAAGTCTGTCGTCAGCATTTAAAAAAAATAATAATTAAAAAGTTACTTTGTCTCACGCAGGGAGCAAAATGCGATTTTGTTCACTGATTTTTAATAGCAAAACCTGCCTGTTTGAGGTGCTGATGCTGAGGTGAAAAGAATATTGGCATTATGCTTAGATATTGGTTATCAAATCAGTTTAAAGAAATTACTAGTACAGTCACCAGCACCAATATGTGACACAACAAGCGCGCATAAATATCTGATACGACCTTATTTCTAGGGCCGGAAGGACGTGTCAGATATTTTTGCACGCTCAACTGTGGCAGATATTAATGCTGGTGACTGTACATTGCTGCTTGGACAACAGAAACTTGCAACAAACAACACACGACTACCTAACTTCAAAATACTTCAAATGTTGTTCTTACAGTTAAGACACGGTTAATATTTACAGCACGTCTTGCATAGACACAACATACATGCCAATGTCTTATAAACAACTGTTGTTTAGTATTATCAATGCATAAAATCATAGCGCTGCAATCAAATTGTTTTTACAACTTCGCGTCGTCGTCATAACGTCTGACAAAATATTAATCTTGTATTCTACAGTCCGTGTCTTCTAGTAGACATAAGTATATCGTTCAATATGGCAGTGATGCATTTCGAATTATCATGACATGGTAAGTTGCAACATGATTACAAAAAAACTGTCTATCACCATTACATTCAACCAAACGATCAACTGTTAAAAAAAAACGAAAGACTCTTATATACCGCTGTGTAAAAACTAAATATATTTACCGGCATAACAAGTATAACGCAACATAACAAATAAATAATCAACCAGAATTCCTTCATTCCAAGTCACAGTTCGCATAATGCACATTCACACAAAATTTCCGTCAAATTTTGTGTGAATGTGCATTATGCGAACTGTGACTCCTAATTTCATTCCTGTTTCGAGGGCTGCCTTTTAAGTTCTGTCGTTTGCAAACCTCCCGTGATTATTAAAAAAAAAACTAGTATCATCTTAAAATATTTGAATTTGGAATTCGAAAACAAAAGAATGATTCGAGATCGGCCAAATCGTTTTAGTACAGCGTCGGTTCAAAGTTGACAAGTCAGTTGTGAAAATTGAAATTTCGAAGGAAAATTTACGTGCGATAATTTTTTACAATATCAAAAGGGGTTTAACGGGGGGTGTACGGCAACTGATCGTCGAAGATCGCCATGCGATATACCGTGAGAAAGAAGCTTTATTAAGCATTTCAGGGACCAGTATTCAAAATATTCTGCATAATCACTTAGGCGTAAAAAAATTGATTTTACGCTGGATACCACATTTACTTAGTGAAGACCAAAAACTGGTTCGCGTTAGATGGTGTCGCAAAACTCTGCGGCAATTCGACCGAGGCGACTCTAAGTAAACACATGACATTATCAGTGGTGACGAATCTTGGAAATATGCCTAAGATCCGGATTCTAAACAGCAGTTGACTGTTTGGGTGTTCCAAGATGAGCCAAAACCGACCAAAGTAATACGCTCACGGAGCACTTCGAAAAAAATGGTCGCCACGTTTGTAGCGAAAAATGGTCACGTTGCCACCATCGTGCTCGAAGACTGTAAAACAGTAAATGCTGACTGGCATACCACTGTTTATTTACCTGAAGTTATCGGCGAGTTCCGAAAAAATAACCCAAGACGTCGTATAGTACTGCACCACGATAATGCGAGCTCGCACACCGCCCGGCAGACAATTGCGTTTTTACTTAAAAGAGCAAAACATCGAAAATCTGGAACACCCGCCGTACAGCCATTTCTCCTCTTCTCCAAAAATCAAGTAACGACTTCGTGGTCAACGGTACCGGACGCCTGAAGAAGCGGTTGAGGGATACAAAATGGCCATTTTAGATAGACCTCGACTTCTAATTAGAATAAATGTTTCGAAAACTGGTTCGATCTAATGAAAAAGTGTATTACATATCACGGTGATTACTTTGAAAAACAATAAATACCATTTAACTCTTAAATAGTCTTTAGTTTTTCCAAACGACACAACTTAAAAGGCAACCCTCGTACTTAGTTACGTTTACACGATGAGGATGGCTGTTTGTAACAGAAAGTTATTATGCATTCACGTTAAATGCACTAACGGTTTCGGTTTCATTTGAGCTCTGAATGTTCTTGCGTTGTTCGCGTGCTTGGTTCTTTGTTCGTAAACACGTCACCGCACGGCACGACACATTCAGTAACTATGAACGCGTTGAGTTGACGCGTCTTCAGTAGGCACACGCGTTAAATAGAGATGACTTACCTACCTACATCGAATATCGCATCTATAATATAAAAGTGAACCGCCAGAACGGGACAAAAAAAACGAGACCGAGCTGAATGGCGCTCTACGAGTACAACACCATTTTTACACGTTTCTCCCAAACAACGCATTATTTTGAACATGAAACTACCGTGAGACTCACTCATATTAAATATAATGACCCGGATAACTCACGTCTTAAATCGAGTTTTAGCTCGACATGTTTCGGGCTAATCCGTAGCCCTTCGTCTCCGGAGCAAACGCGACTCAGCGGCTGCTGCAACACGCGCACACACACGCGCCGTGGGTCCATTATATTTAATAACGCATTATTTCTCTGGAATTTTAAAGCAATTCGATTCTTTGACCTTGGGAATCGTGAAAAACTTGAGAAAATATGATATTGGGTGTGTACATTTTGTGCATTAAGCTAAATAAAATCACAAGTTCGAATTTCGAGCCAAAAACGAGCGATCTATTATCTATGCCAGTGTTGCTATTCAGGAAAAAAGAAATCTATTCATTATCCTGCATTGCAGTCTGTAAAGCTCTTTACCCATTCATTGCCGCGCGCCAGATTACGCTGGGCTTAGAGTCATGAAATTTGGTATGTAGATAGCTGGATGTCTGAAATAACACATAGGCTACTTTTATTCCAATATTCCCACGGGATAGTTGTTCTTAACACAATACCTCAATGAAGATTACAATATAAATTTTGGGGTTTCCTACAGGAATTTTGTGAAATCCCGGAATTTCAATTGTAACTACCAGATAGTTTACGCGTGCGAAGCCGCGGGTAAACACTAGTTATATAAGTAAGTAAAATGACAACTGATTTTGATTAAACTATTGTTAGGTTCTACACTTAAAATAACTTTAAGGTTTTAGTTTCTGTAGGTACATACCATTGCAATAACTAATGCTGCACAATTTGGCCAGCAACGAGAAAGACATTTTTATCGCAACAATTCCTTATTATAATGTATTTAGTCGATATGGTACTTCACTTAATAAGTCATCCCAAAATAACCCAACCAACAAAAAGTTGGAAAACCCCCGACTTTGTCACTTCAAAGTTCAATATCTCAAAAATGGCTGAACCGATTTTGATAAAACATGTCTAAGAACCATCGCTTAAAAACCTGCTTTTAAATAAAAAAACCTCATTCAAATCGGTCCACCTGTTTAAGAGCTACGGTGCCACAGACGGATACACAGATACACATAGCGGTCAAACTTAAAATACCCCTCTTTTCGCGTCGGGGATTAAAAAAGGAGTTGGGGTAAAGTGTGTTCACATTTCACATCAGCATCATACTTAATTATACTCATACCTAAGTACCTACTGAAAACATAATGAAAAGTAAATAATAAGTCGGGTTCGTTGGGGACATGTGTTGGCCGTGCCCGCTTTCATTGCATTGTACTAACTACCCGGAGTACCCGGTGTTCTAAATACTTAACTTTTTTAACTTAACCAGTTTTGAACTTTTCTATACGTAGGTACCTACTGCAAAGTAATTGTAGCGCTTTAATTGAATAAAATACTTGATGAAATTAAACTTTTTGTTAGACTCGGCCTTCTATAATATGCTTCATTATGGCCGTGCACAAAATTGCCGCAGTGTATGGTAGGTCGATTTCGCCAACCGTTCTGTCCAAAATTGCTAGACCTTCGGTGGGTGGACAGGGGCGCACGCGCCGCCGGCGCGCGGGGCCCGTCCTGCGACGCCATGGCTCAGCTTACGCCGGTCGCTTTGTGCCACGGCTGCGAGTGTTAGCGACTGCGCAGTAACGGTGCCCTAGTTATTTCGGGTACCGTCCTAGATCCAAACGAGGTCGCTCGAAACGCTGTTTTCATCATCAGTAGTGGGTTTTATTCGAGGGGGCCGCTTTGGGCTGTCCAATCGCAGATACTGACCGACTTAAATACTTCCCGCTGGCTGCGTAAGTGCGTACAGTCACCAGCACCAATATCTGACACAACAAGCGTGCATAAATATCTGATACGACTCTATTTCTAGAGCCGGAAGGACGTGTCAGATATTTTTGCACGATCCGCTGTGGCAGATATTAATGCTGGTGACTGTACCTAGGTTACTTCCAATTATTTATTATTATAAAATGACGTTAGACTCTATCACGCACAATTATGTACGCGAACAGTCGGATAGGAAAAATATATTCATTCTTTAAGTAGTAACCATAGCTTGCTTTATCTGAAAATGATGGCAGGTTTGGAGCTTGACTAATGTTCCACTAAGTACCTTGTTAAATATTATACCTACTGGCACAGTCATGAATCGGTGACCCATTATGCAGAAAACTCCTTCGAACTTCCAGCAAACAAAATGACAGATATTCAATCCAAGACAATGTAACAAATGAAGACATAACAAAACATGAAATATTATACTTCATTTGATTACTTAGACAAAAATATAGGTAAATCACAGACTATTTTATTGTTTTTTCTATGTTTATCAAAAATTACCTTGCAAAAAATCCCTACTAATATTATAAATGCGAAAGTAACTCTGTCTGTCTGTCTGTCTGTCTGTTACCCTTTCACGTCGGAACCACTGAACCGATTTTGATGAAATTTGGTATATAGGTAGTTTAAACCCCAAGGATCAACATAGGATACCTTTTATTCCGGTAGAGGGCGCCACCGCGCGATAACCTAGATCCGCGCAGACGTAGTCGCGGGCATAAGCTAGTATGTCTATAAACAGATAGCAAAGACACAAGACATAACCAGTAAAAAAATATTTAATGGTTATTTTTTATAATGGTGAAAAGACTGCCTTTCAATTCCACTTTTTTTCTGTATAACATATATACATATAATTGTTATGGTTGCGCGGGAGGAAGAGTTCCCCTTGAAATTTCCTACGTCGAAATGGTTTTAAAGCTTGAGATGGCTCAGATGACTTCCTACTGTAGCTCGTTTTTCTAAGAGTTATATAGGCACAAAAAACGTTGCCCTTGGGAGGTGCGCCGGCGCAGACCCGCCCCACTTGCTCGCTGCAGCCACATCAGATGCGCGATAGATAACATTGAGCTAGGGGGCTACTACGAAATTCGAAGTTCGTTTCGTACCCTTTCACTCTCGTTTTAAATTTCACATTAATTTCTTTTGTAGAATGAATGGCTTTAATATTGTTAAGTAAATTGACATATTGACATCCATTCACGTTTAGATTGATCGATGCTTGAGAAAAAAGTACAAAACGCCTAAGCAATATTCGTATTTAATCATAATTTCAACGGCAACACTTATGCCTAAAAGGCGCAAAATGATCAGCTTCAATTTATTATTTTCATTTAATTGCTCATTCGATTCGAATGAGCAATTATGTTATGAATGTGGCAGTTAAATGCGTAGAGACTGATAGTATTTTATGTTTGACCCTACCCCTTTGGTTACGTTAATATATAAGGGATTTAGTAAGCGCCAGAGCGCGTCACAATCCTCATGGTAGGTACAGTTCTAATAGCTTAGGTAATGGTTTTTATAAATGTGATAAAAATGTTATTACGACCCCGATCTTAGTAGGTAAATAAGAGTAATAAATGAATTGAACATTTCTGATAGACTGTAATCCCGTATAAATATTATGTAATATAAACACCCTTATAAAATTTATCTTAATAATTTTAAAAGGATTGCATTTTAAATAAATGTGGAAATTCAGTGATATTTTAAATACATTATTTAATCAAAAATTCAACAACAAACGAAATGATAACCAAACAGTAATTTAATGATAATTTATTACTGTTGGACAAATGAATGGAACATGAAAATATTCGATGTAAACGCTTCGACTATTTAAATTATAATGAAAAATCCTACATATTACTGTCGAGTCAGTTTACGGTGATCGCTCAGGTACAGTATTTAAACTATCATCAAACATTCTTCACTTTTGCCATCACTAGGTATATGTGTAGTGTTATTTGCGAATGTCATAAAGAAAATCGTACAATTACTTGAATTAGCTCTACATAATATTTTTATTTATTTCCATAAATTTCAGAGCTTAACAATCAAACCAAAGCACTGTGAAACTAAGATACAATCTTGCCTAAAGATAAAAACCATAATACTCGTATTAAAAAAGATAATTAAAATTCCACAGAAGAAAGGCGTACTTCTATCTATCTATCTTCTGCCATATGATTAAATTAAAAAAATAAATTAAATCTATCTTTTCCTCGAACATTTGTCACACACATCCAATCGTTTACTTCCGAACATTATCACAGCTTGGCACCGATTATGCCATATATTACTCATTTATAGTATATTACTTATTAAATAGACTTAGAGGTTATTGAATGCAGCTGCATTAAAAATACTAAGGCAGTGAAAAAAAACCGCCCTAATTTATTGCAGCATATTATAATAATTTGTAGAGAATAAATAAAGTCAAGCTTCAGACGAAAAAATCTACTCCATGTGATAAGTTAATGTGCTTAATATGTAATCTACTTCCTGTGTTGGTTATTTTTTGACTCGTATATGAATTTTGGTGTTAACCATAGGTAGCGAAGTAAGGATCAGAACAAACACAGCAGAGTTAAAAAAATGTATTTTACTAAACATGTTACGGATACCACTTTTTGAGTTACTTATTGCATGTTATTTGAGTTTGTGCATTTCATAAATGATCACTGATCAGTCTCGTGCAAATCTTTAGTTTGTGTATTCATAAATGATCACTGATCAGTCTCGTGCAAATCTTTAGTTTGTGTATTTATAATTGCTTTAAATAATTGCGTCAAACAATAAGTACCTACACTTAGGTACTTATAAGTGGAAAAAATAAAATACTTGATTATTTTAATAAATATGTATCAGTTAAATAACAGTATAATAAAGTTATTTAGATACAATAATAAAATTTCTTCTAAGGCGATTCCGTCAGAGGAATTCGGCTGCGTTCTCGCAACTAAAGGCTTTTAATAATCTTATACTATAATTATCTCCCTGAGTTAGTCAACTTTACAGACAGACACTGCTATTATAAGTGAAATTTATCATCAAACGAGTATCAAACATTTTTAAGTTCAAAATTTGGTGACCTTATGAAAATTAAATAACCCTGACCAAAATGAAAACATTTCATAAAGTGGCCTTTTTAATATCATCTTGTACCCATAAAACAGTAACGTGACTTAATGACTGTCATTATCATTACCAACGTTAACGTTAATGATAATGAGGTTGCAATGTGCATAATCTCTTTTGCGACTAAATCATCTCGTATGGGTACACCATATCCTTTATTTTTCCATTTTCTAGTATGAAATACGAACTGGATTATTTTGAAAAAAATATATATTGTAGGCCTTTATATAAGCAACCTAACAAAAAACTGTTGGTGTCGCTTTTCTAGAAAGCAAGAAAAAAACTGAAGTTTTATTTCCTACGTTAAAGAATATGTGAGTCTCTATACATACATTAATTACTGTACTAAAAGATTACGTAGCTCGCATTAGCCAATGTGGAAAAAAAACATTTTTGTGATAAGTTAAAAAAAATCATATCTCAGAAAATAACCAAGACAGGAAGCTGAAACTTACAGGAAATAATACGTCATGAGGGCTCTTATTAAAAAAATTACAGTGAACGTTGGGTGAAATTCCATGCAAACACGGCTACGCTCTTTGGAAGATTCCGTACACAATATGACGAAATCCTTAGAAAAATATTATTTGATCTTTTCGTAATGGTTACGGAACCCTATCTTGGGCGTGTCCGACACGCTCTTGGCCGGTTTTTTTTTCGTATAAGTAGGTACTCGTAGGTTACCTAGTCTAAACTGTTGTTGTAGATACATACATTGACCAAAAAGCCTGATCCAGTGCAAATTGCAGGTCAAAATTCCGGACATGTCCGTACAAATTCTGTGAGAAAGTAACCACAAATACATCATTTATCTAATACAGGGAAGTCCCTGTATAAAATCCCCCCCGTAGAATACGCCGTAACGTAAGACTATGAAGTCATAGTCTTACGTTACGGCGTATTCTCGACGTCGTACAACAATTTCAAAACACGGCTACCGTTCTTTTCTTTAACTTTTGTGTTACAGTAAGTACCTTCGTCTGTAAGTATGTCTGTATGGTGTCACTGGAGCGAGCGCGCGGGCACGGTGCGCGCGGAGCGACAGAGAAGGGGAGGTACTATGCCATTTGGCCTAAAGTAAGCCAAGGCCGCCGTGGTGGGGATAACGTTTACACGTGTGACCTAGATAAGAGCCGAGCGCTAGCGGAAACTCACGAGGATAGTCCGAACAGCCGCAGCGCAGCGCTCGCTCTTCTGATCAATACCGAATGACTCTAACATTACCTTAGCTCTTCTAGCTCCCAAGAGCTCGTATCTCTTCTGACTCTGCAGCGACCGCACGAGTGTAGACTGTTTCATCGCTAACTCACTTTAGTCTTTGTTACTCCACGTGGAAAAGAGCCAAGCACGTGTCAGAAGAAGGGGTCATTCACCCGGGTCGTAGTCTCCTACTTAACAAAATCCATGTACTTAGAGGCTAATTGTCGTCCAACAGGTTTTTCTCCATTCTATTTGCCGTAAGTATGAACGGGGCTAAAGCAATTAGGTTTCGTCCTCATCTATTCGCTCGGTCTGTGCGTGCGATGGCGGTAGTCTGGTTGGTTCGCTTCAGCCTGCTTAGTTGGCCGCGGCCCGCGGTCGGTGCCGGCGCGCGGTGGCGGTTGCGTCGCTCGTAGCAGAGTGCATCGATCGCGATTACATCACCACTTGCGTCCTTTCTCTGCGCGCGCAGCCCTCCCCGCGCCCCGCTCCCGCGCCCCTCCGCCGTCCGTCACTACGTCGACGTTCGGCTACGGGCCTTCATTCGCCTTTTAGACGTCGTCCGCAATGGTCGGTTAACTTAAACTTCAGTTCATAGTAGTGTAACTTAGAACTTTAATCTGAATTCAATAATTACAAAATAAATTTATCTCGTGACTGTAGAGACGAATACATTGTGAGATAGGAAGCGTTAGTGATAAGAATTCAAAGGAAGTGCTTTACCTAAATATAGTCATATAAATTGTGAGATGTTCGCGACCTACTTTTGTAACTTCCGCAATGTGGTAGAGCCGCCATTTTGATATTTTTTATCAATCCAAATAAGTTCTAAATTATTACGTCGGCGCACAGAGCTCCGCGCGGTCGCGTCGAGCTGCGCGCTCACTCTGCAATTATTCACAATTACTCACCGAGGCTTTGTCCGCTGGCCTGATTTGCGCACGGGCACAAAGAGGCGCGAAACGGGCTCAGTCGTTCGATTCGCATTTAACTTACAGACGGCTACGAAGATCCTCTCTGAAGAAGCAGCAATGAAGCAAGAACAACAATGTCAGCCGTGTCGGGGGGAGAAATTGACGCGACTTTCCCATATATCAGTCAGTCTTTTTCTCTCTCCTATATGGTCGGCATGTAACCGTCGAGGAGAGGAGCCTCCGCTCAGCCACTGCTGCGCCGCTTCGATTGGGCTTAGTCTGCAGTGACCTCGGAGATTACGCAAGCTGTCTATTGAATTCGGCTGCGAAATCACTGAATTTTCTGCTAGAGACTTGCCAGTTATATTTTATGTTTTTGATGCCTTATTTTTTATGTTATTTACCAACCTAGTTGTATACGTAAAGCGTCGACGCCATTTGCATTCCTTTGCAATATTTGGTTTGGGTGCATCGGACCTTCGAGTCTGGGTTACGAAATAATTTTACAGTTAGAGCACCATTGTTCATGGACAGCCGCGTCCGTTGATTTAATGTTAATAATGGCTTACAAGGTTGAAATATCTGTGTCGTAAGCGCACGGTTTGAGTCATCACATGACGAAATCGAAATAATCGTCGACATGGGCTGCGCTCGCGCAGGCAGGAATTAGGCAATCCGCGAGCCGCTCCCCCCGCGCCGGCCCGGCTTTGACGGCGGAGCCGAACATAGCCGAACTATTACGAATTTATATGTTATAATATTTATTGTTACAGCCTGGTATCTCCTGGTGGACAGTGCGCCGTCTTCACATATGCGTATCCTAGATAATTTTGGCGTTTGCGAATATTAATACATTGCTTGCTCACATCCAAATTAAAAGCTTAGCACTCGTCATGTTCAATTAAACCATATATTTTATCAAATGGTTTTTTATTGATTTCTTGTATTTTTGTACAGGAATTTTTGGATTTTTGTTTCTAAAATTTTTGGCTCCGTAAATTATTCGGGACCCAAAAAAATAGGGTCGTGGTAATGGGCCGCGTGGGTCGCACCCAACGCGCTCCGCCCCCCGCACGGGGCCCAATGGCGTCCCACGTCCTGTCCGTCGGCTCTACCGGCCTTCGACACTTCCACATAATTCTTAGAACACCCTTCGGTTCCCAAATCCCTTTATTCTCTAAAAAAACCGCATCGCGAATGTACTCTTATTTAGATAAAATAAATCAAGGAATCTGAGACGGCACAGGGTTTACGATCTGATGATACCTATAAATTTGTATTAAATATTGCAATTGGTTTGTGCGAGCGAAATTTGGAGATTTACTTTTCTTAGAAGACTCAATGAATTTGAAGATTTATTACAATTACATAAATACCTTATTAAAAAAAACTTTAGGTCGCATTAAACTGACGCATCAAAATTTCATTTATGAAAGGACTTCCAACCGTGGACGTTCAACTGAGGGGTTACTACGAAATTCGAAAATTGAAGTTCGTATCGTACAGTCCCTCTCACTCGTTTTAAACAATATAAGCGTTAGCGGGACGGCAAGACACGAAATTCGAATTTTGCACTTCGTAGTAAAGGGCCAGGTTGACCTACGGTCTGAGAAGTTTCTCAGTTTTCAATAACCAAGTTTTTTAGAATTCGTGTGTCAAATTTAATAATTTATATCTGATAACTCACGTCTGCAATCGAGTTTAGCTCGACATGTTTCGGACTAATCCGTAGCCCTTCTTGTAGGACATTATATAATATGAGCGAGTCTCATGTTCAAGATATTAGCGTTCGTGGGGCGGCAAGATACGAAGTTCGAATTTAGCATTTCGTAGTAGGTATAGAGCCAGGCGTGAACGATGAACGCGGAATTTTCGAGATGGCAAATACATTTTCCTTTAAAATTACCGTAAATGTTGTCATTATTCTTTACATATCAGAAGGCGAAGTGCATAGTTTATGGTAAGCGAAAAATTAATAAGTTGCTGGTTCGCTGGCTCGAGAATAATGTCGCACACAAATTCCATTAGTCTTGCCTCGAACTTTTTAAAAATTGGCGTAAGTCGTATACAGCCAATTCAAATGGCCGGTATCAGTTATTTTGTTGCAGCTCCGGGCTCTTTTTATTGGGTCTGAAACAGTTTGTGGTGTTTTCGGTGGAAAAATACACCTGCAGTTTTTTTTTTAATGAAAAAGAGGCGGTAAAGCATAAAAAAATATTTTAATAAAATTTTAAATGTCTTTATATTTTAAGGAAAAATTAAAATATTCTAATTTAGAATTCATCGCCATTTTTGAGGAAACCTTTTTATTGGTCTCGGCTGGAATACCAATTGCTGTTTTCGTATTAGTTAAACAGATTTGAAAGCAATCCGTTTAAAACTCATACTCAGCCAGCAATAGCCTACTTCCGTGCCACGACAATAATCTATAATTTTTAACAAAATAAAATTGAAACTAAATAGTAACTAAACTAAAATCGAGTAGGTAGGTTACACTTACGAGCGTTAAGATCAGAAAGATCGAGGTTTATTAGCGTGTACGCACTGAGCTGTAAAAAACAGGATATATTTTTTAAATCACTGAAAATTTACTGAAAGGAAATATTTATTATTACGTATTACAAAAAAAAGTTACAGTTGCCACACTTAGGAGCAAATAAACTAAAATAGAAAAAAAATAACCTTTCTAACAAAATTATTCTTAGATGTTTATGGGCGGTGGTGATCTCTTACCATCAGGAGACCCACTTGCTCGTTTGCCATCCAGTCGAATAAAAAAAAAAGGTATGATTTTGGTAAATAAAATGAAAGGAAGACCATAAAAAATAAAACTAAACTGAATAAATCTACTTATTTCCAATAATATTTAAATACAGTTTTGTTTCATTTTAAAAATAAAAAACCGGCCAACAACGTGTCGGACACGCCCAAGCTAGGGTTCTGTAAGTATAGCTGTTACGAAGAAATCAAGTACCTACCTACCTACTAACATTTTTCTAAGGATTTTGTATTTTGTGGGGAATCTTCCAAGATTAGATATATTTTATTATACCTTCTTTACGAGTAGGCTGCTATTTGCTCTTAAAATACTAATAAGTCTCAAGTAAACTTAGCCGTAATAGTTTTTCTTGTAAATTTGATACACTTTTTACCTACTACCATCATGTTTTTTAAGGGTTCCGTAGTCAACTAGGAACCCTTATAGTTTCGCCATGTCTGTCTGTCTGTCTGTCCGCGGGTAAGCTCAGAGACCGTTAATAGGTACTAGAAAGCTGTAATTTGACATGAATATACATATCAGTTACGCTGGCAAAGTGGTATAATAAAAAGAAGTAAAAAAAATATTTTTAGGGTACCTCCCATAGACGTAAAGTGGGGGTGTTTTTTTTTCTCGACTAACCCTATATTTTGTGGGGTATCGTTAGATAGGTCTTTTAAAACCATTGGGGGGTTGCTAAGACAACTTTTCTATTCAGTGATCTGTTTGCGAAATATTCAACTTTAAAGTGCAAATTTTCATTGAAATAGAGCGTACCCCCCCCCCCCTCTTAAATCTAAACTGTTGGGTGGAAAAATTTGAAAAAATCAGAATTGTAGTAAATGTATCAAATTTACAAGAAAAATTATAGCGGGTAAGATTGCTTAGGAATTATTAGTAGTTCAAGAGTAAATAGCTGACTAAGGTATAAAATATACCTAAATTTGGAAGATTTAGTACACAATATGAAATCGTTAGAAAAATATTATTTGATTTTTTCGTAATGGCTACGGAACCCTATCCTGGGCGTGTACGACACGCTCTTGGCCGGTTTTTTATTTATTATTAAATTCAGGTTATTTGAAAATATTACAAAACAAAAGTAGCTTAGTAATTGCGAGTAGAACCGAACTTTGAATTTAAAAAGCCCCGTGGCTCCACGTGGTGTGGTTACACGCACCCTTACAGGCACTCTGTATTTTTGTTTTAATTATTATTGTTTTTGCGAAATACAGATGTTAAATGAATAAAATGGGAAGAAAACCCACAGCAAAAGTAAAAACAAGGAATTTGAGAATAACATTAATTACTTACGCCTGTTGACACCTGTTTGTACCATTAAAAACAGGTCAACAGGCTTTAACATTGTCGTCATTTTTTTATTTTAAATAAAAAATAATTTTACTCCTACTTCCCTATCCAACAATAAAAAGTTGCTTTGTCAACAGTAGCTATGTCGTACAGAATAAATAATAAGAGAAATAGATACTAGGTGCCCAAATGATTAATATAATGCAGAGATACGAGAATACTAGTTCAAGATTAAATATTTCATTTGTGAGTAATAAATAAATATATAAATATGATGGGACAATTGACACCAATTGACCTAAACGCTAAGCAAAGCTTGTATACTATGGATAATTATACATTCATATATGTCGTAAGATAGGACTTAGAGAGCCACAATCCGACCCTGACATGATCAATGTGGGCATAACAAGTGGGATTCGGGCAGAGAATGAAACTATTTTGAAATAAACCACGCATGGTAAGACCATACTCATAATTCTACATATAGATAAATACATACTTAATTGCATATACATCCAAGACTCGAGAGCAAACATTTGTATTATTCATACACGGGGCTTGAACCTGGGACCTCAAGCTTCATAGTCCGGTTCTCTAACCACTTGGCTGTTCGGTAGTAGGTACCTACTGTAGTGGTGTACGAAAATGTGTTTGAAAACAGGAAAAAATTATGCTTATTGACAGCAGCAGAGGCGAAAATTTGGCGACATAAATTGAGGCAAGAAATACAGTCGATAGCATTTCCATTCCTCAAAGCCAAGGTCAAAGTGATTATATTTCGGCCATTCTCACTTTTTGACGATTTTCATATTTAATTAAAATTTTTTTTTCGTTTTTTCGACCATAATATCATTAGAATATGGACATCTCTATAAGCTATACTATTAAATATTTTAAAACGGCGTTAAAATAAACAAGATAGTTTCTGATTTATTGAGATACCTTTTTTTTTACGGACAAGGTAGGTAATTATTCAATTGAATTTTAGATGGCTACTCTACTAAAGAAGAATTATTATTTTAGGAAGCCTATCGAGTTGTCATAAAAGTTAAGTCTAAAGCTGCGTTTCCACCAATAGTGTGCGAGAATGTGTTTTTCACTAACCAATAGAAACGCTTCATTTACCTCGCCTCGCTCCGCTCAGCTGTTTCTATCAGAGATGTGCTGTGCGAGGCGAGGTAAATGAAGCGTTTCTATTGATTTATGAAAACACACATTCCTCGCAACACATTATTCTCGCACATTATTGGTGGAAAACGCAGCTTAAGTGAGCCAAATAATACAATTCTGTTCTGTAGTAATCTTATCATTATCTTTATTTCAGAAAATGCATAACAAAAAAGAACCTCGACACATAACAATCTCATTCTTAATCATTCCTTCTAATTGTCATTCGAAGTTAAACCAATCGAACTAAAAGTAATAATTTAATAACATTTTGCAATCAGTATGTTTTGCATTTGCTTTTTTTTCCTATTTTTTTCAACAACTTGTCTCATTTTTGTTTTATATAGTTTTTTTTTCTTTTTCTTTGGACCGCTGATACTGAATAGGGTATTTTTTATACTTTCACGCCACTGACGTGCTGCAAGTCGATCTTTGTCCTTTATTTCCTTTGTTTTTTTTTGTTTTGCCATTCTGTTAAAATATATATACATTTATAGTTTAAAAAACCTATATTGTAATAATATATCTTATAATATATTCAAAATTGTTACTATTTTCATGCTACGGTACTTAGTAAAGATATGGTAACTAACACTACGGTTATAATTATATATTATATTATTAAAAATATTTTATTTGTTTTCTCACAAACTAAATGTTTATTTACTTATTAAGAAATATTGAGACAATTCAAAATATATGGATATACATATACTTATATATGGACTAGAACTACCATTAAATTAAAATAACTAAAACTAAAACTTTAATTAAAAAAGAGAGGTGGGCCTCTTGTTATGGTGCCCATCACGCAGGCAGCATTCCCGGGTTGAACTGCGATTGAGATTCTTTGCGCGAGAAACCTGCCGGCGCAAGGGTTGCCTGTTGCCTCCCTTAACCTATTGCTGAGCTCCCTGTGTAGTTGTTACTCGTAGGTCCTCACTGAAAATCAGCGCCACGGCTTGCCGTGGCATTGTGCTGAGTGGGGACCTGTTTAGCGTCATGTATGTCTTTATTTGTTCTATGTTTGTTCCTATGTTTGTTTTTTATGGCGTTAAATAAATGTATTTTCTTTCTTTCTTTTCTTTGACGAATCGCAGTAATGATTCAAATGTAAGTAGATATGCGTGAACATTCTTCAAAAATCGTTGAAGTAGGTGTAAGAGAGCTAAGGATAAAGAGGAATTAATGTCACTCGAATTAGCACGACATCTTTATTGAACCACCATCTCTGTACTGTAACAGACAATCCATTTTTTGAGCAGTTATTTCGTTACCAGCAGCTATTAATAAATAGGTATATGTCTTTCTAGCCATTTCTCATCCTCGGGTGACATAGTCGTACCTACTGTTGACAAGGCATCTTTATATTGTTGGATACGGAAATAATCTTTAATTAACAAAAAAAAACAACGAAATAACTGACGAGGGTATAAGTATTAATTACGCCCATACCTACCCGTTAAATGAAATATACTCGTCGACGATAATATTTCTATTACTACTAATACTCTTAATAATTAGTTTTCAAGAGGTAATGCTTTTGCGAGGCCAAACTTGTCTTGCCTGAAGGCAAAGCCAGCACAGAAGCGCCGACTGAATTATTTAAAAGTTATTCAGTATCGACTATCCATTAACCCTCTTTCTTCGAAACGTCGCCGGGGAGGTAAGCCGAAGGTCGTAATTTGCAACGAGGTTGTCGTCATTTCTAACTTCGCTTTAATTTCAGCTTGAAGTAAATATCTATTCTCCAGTTAAACCTTCAGCAGTAGCTACTTTTTAGGGTACCGGAGCCAAAATGGCAAAAACGGAACCCTTATAGTTTTGCCATGTCTGTCTCTGTCTGTCGGTCTGTCTGTCTGTTACAGCTACTTTGATGCTGACTGTATCTATATACTTTGTACGAGTATGTTGCATATAAATGATGTGGAAATGACATTACTTTGTGTTTTAAATTGAACATTTTCAATTTTGCATACAAACTAAATAAATTGTCGGGATTCGATTTGGAGCATTCGATCATGGCGGATGTAGACAATATCTAATTTTGCTATTTCTAGAAAGAAAGAAAGAAAGAAAATACATTTATTTAACGCCATAAAAACAAACATAGGAACAAACTTAGAACAAATAAAGACATACATGACGCTAAACAGGTTCCCACTCAGCATAATGCCACGGCAAGCCGTGGTGCTGATTTTCATTGAGGACCTTATCTAAAAACTAACTTTAAATAAAAATTAAAAATAAAATAAAACAAATATTAAATATTAAATTGTATGGCAACACCGGCTTAAACAGTTCAATCGTGTGCAGTTGAAATGTTTTCAGTCACCGCCAAAAGTATACTTTGCAAATGTGAATAATGCATATTACTGTTAAAATGGTTATTTAAAAACAACATGCTACATACTTGACTCCTTCAAAACAAAAACACAGGTATTTCTATTAAAAGTATCTTACATGACTAAATAATTCGCCAACCAACAGTGGATTTCTGTTTCTTTGGCTAGTTGAAGTATAATTTTGATAGTGTTTTATGCGGCGATTAACCTTAACAGTGAACAGTGATCACAAAATTCTTTATTGCTCTCGTGTCTGACATTTTTTAATGCGCAAATTGTCTCCACGTGGTTTCTGGAATTTTACTATCAAGTTGCAAAAACTACAACCACCGTACAACGTCCCTCTCAAAGAGAGTTTAATTTGGCACTGGCGAAATTGTCCTATTAATTAGGACAGAAAAGCCATATTTTAAAAGAGAAGAAGAAATAAATTGTCAAAATACTAACGTTACATGTTTTACATGACTTGGGTCATTGTCGATGTGACAAGATTTTTTTACAGGTAGATATTTTATGCTTAATTTGTGAATTGTCAGTATGTTGAATGGGAACATGTATTTAAAAAATGTTTTGTGCCAGATTCCTTGCGGCACATTCTATTTGGCAACGATGGTCTTTCTGATAGCACTGATAGAACATAAATACAGTATATAAAATAACCGACTACAGATAGGGCCTAGAGCACCCCTAAGTCTCAGTTAGAAATACTTTTTATTTCACGATTTTTCGAGGTAACTATGTACAGTCAAGTGTAAAAATATGAACTTGCAGTTTCAAAAATAAGTACCACAGACTCTTATTCCGAAGCAATAACGCCGTAGTAACATATTTTTGAGTGGTTCGAATAGATACTTATTTTTGTCCTTGACTTTACAGCACACTTTATAAGCACATATAGCGAATATTTCTGAAAATAATCACTTTATCAAAAAATAATCTTTCAAACCCCCATATATTTTCAAATACCTATTCAACGATACCCCACAACATAGGGCGGAAGTGAAAAAAAATCATCCTCACTTTTCGTGTATGGGAGGTACCATCAGCCAAATAAGTGGTCTATCAATTTTTAAACAACTTCCTATCAAATGAATATGTCGCTAAATTAGAACTTTCAAGTTGACAGAGACGTCTATTGGCTTTATTGTTTTATGACATGCAAACGATTATCAACTTTAGGGTGGTAGACCATATATTTGGCTGATGGTACCCTAAAAAATTTTTTTTCTTTTTTTTCTTTTACTACTTTGTCGGCGTGAGTGATATGTAGGTTCATGTAATTACAGCTTTGTAGTACTAACGGTCTCTGAGCTTTGCCGTGGACGGTCAGACAGACGGACAGACATGGCGAAACTATAAGGGTTCCTAGTTTACTACGGAACCCTAAGAAGAGTGATTTTAATGTGTTTATCGCCAACCTCTTGTTACTGTAGCGCCGCCTCTTTATCACCTTTCAACGGGCACTTTCGCATACACAGAATTTGCGCTCCTTCTTTTATAATTATAGCTTTGTTTTTGTCACTGTAAACTTATTCATAGATCTTTCAAATTTTCTCAGCCAGAAATATTCTGCCATTTTAAGAAAATAAATAAAAGCGTGGGCTAGGCTAATAGCTAAAACTAATCATTTGGCAATATTACATAATTTCAATGCAATAAAACCTGGAATAAGATAATTTAAGTGGTCAAAGTTGCCCTACACAGCTAAGAAACCCGATCTCACGGTATGCACTATAGGTAGGTATCTTAAAATGTATTCGGAACAATTCACCAAACGATTGGTTTAGTTTAGTCTGACTGAACATCCCCCTACATGATTTTCTAGATTTTTTTTATTGTAGTAGAGAATATTTACATACATTGGATGCAAAAAGCATATAACTTCATCTAGTGACTTCATCTTGAATCAAAATTCCAATGAAAAATTAAAATACCTTTATAGTAATTATGAATTTTAAATATTGAACTAATATATTATCTGTGGTTCTGTAGGTACTAAAAGCTAAAAGCCTGGATCGTACAAAATTTATTCGATGTTGCAATTTCTATTTAATTAACGGCAGATCTATAAGCAGCTTCTAGCCCAAGGTGGCAGTATAAAGTAGGATCCACACGACACCACTAGTGTTCACTGACTCGTTTATTAGCTTTGCTTGGCACTGGTTCCACATATAGCGTACTAGTACCTTACCTATACTAGGCCAGGGGCTCTCAAAATGTACGCCAAGTTTAAGGGTCCTATGAAAAGAAAACTAGGACTCACCAAGACAATCCCATTTTCTTTATTTCTGCGCTGTCCATGGGCCACTCGTAGACATTTACACTAGATTACTAGATGAAACTATAGAGGCTGTAAAGTTATAGTTCGGCGATGCCAGACCTATGTAGGCGATGACGTGATCGTAGCGGACCTACAATCGCTTTGCCTATTTAATAGTTAACAGACTCGACAGGCCGTTACGTTTTGATTTGAACAGATACTCGTACTTGATGCCAGCTATTTTAAACTTCCTATTACTAAGATAACAACTTAACTAACTTAATAGACACGTGAATTGACGAAAAGGTATATGATCTCCAATCACGTCGATGGTATTAAACTGTGAGATTGTTTCCGATTCTATTATTATACAAAAGACTTAAATTAATGTCTAACGCGCGCGCTTATTAAACGGTGTTAGATGTTGGTAGAAAGTGTAGACCAATGTTATTGTGACCATCCTCCTGTAATATATGAGGCTCTGTGAGTATAGTGCTTCTATTTTCTTAATGTCCTTCGAGAATTATCAATTTCTAACTAATAGTAAAGGCGTAGGAATGTGACAACCCCATTGCCCGTTGGTGTTGTTGCGTTGCAAGTGCAGCAGCCATCGCAGGACGGCTCAGGCGCGCTGCGAACCTGTGATATCTCTGAGAAAAAACAACAAACACTCACATACACATACAAACTTCAGCATTTATAATATTAGTAGGATTTAAATGAAGTTTTCGAAGAGTAGCTACAGACGGTGGGACTACCGAAATAGCTAAGAAGGGACAAATTACTCAACTCTTAATACTGACTGATACTCGGATGATTTTATTCGGAACATGTAAACCCCGCTTTATCCCTACTATCCCTACTATCCCTACTAATATTATACATGCGAAAGTAACTCTGTCTGTCTGTCTGTCTGTCTGTCTGTCTGTTACGCTTTCACGTCGAAACCACTGAACCGATTTTGATGAAATTTGGTATATAGGTATTTTGAACCCCAAGGATCAACATAGGATACCTTTTATTCCGGTAGAGGGCGCCACCGCGCGATAACCTAGATCCGCGCAGACGAAGTCGCGGGCTTAAGCTAGTTTATTCATAATTAAAGTTTAACACGATGTTTTACTTAATACCACATCAAACCAAATTTAATACGGCACATCAAATTTCAACTGCAAACACCGCAAATAAAACACACGGCCGCGGTTCACGCCGAATTACAACGATAAGAATTGCCGATAGTGTGCGGTACTAGGGCCGTTGAAAACACTTTGGATTTTAAGAAAAATGATAATGATAATGACTAATCGTTCAATGGGACCATTGTATTGGCCACTAAATGGACCCGGTATTGGACAATGGCAATGGACATGGTAGGTACAGTCAACGTTATATTAAGTGATTACTTTTGTACCTTGTCGCTTTCAGTCGGTACCTACACAATTTCGTATGGCTTTTCAAGCATGAAGTTAAAATGACAAGGTACAAAAGTGATCGCTTATTTACGGGACGCTTATGACGTTGACTATACATTACATACCTACCTATTAGTCATCAATAATCTAAGACATTATGTGGGTATGTCTTTTACAAGTTTTTATGTATCTTACCGTGTTAGTATGTGGGGATGTCTATACGTATGAGTCAAATGTTAAAAGTCAAATTTGATCCTGTTTCAGTGCTTGGATTGACGTGAAATTTGATACCTACGCATACTAATCTAGTTTGGGTGATTACGCAATGCTATGGTACAGTCAGCCAATAGTACAGCCATTTGACTTTACCTACTTCTATTGTCTTGAATTTTTATTAGGAAATCAAACTAAAATAAGGTAGGAAGGTATCTATACAATTATACCAAAACATTGCACATTTTCCCCACGGTATAAATTTTAACGAATCAATTGCAGGCGAAATTGCGGGTACTAGCTAGTACTAAAAAAACGTTAATTGAGATTAAATAGAAATCCACTTCCAAAATGGGCTTCGTAGGTCGCGCTTTGAGATCGACGCTCGAAGCCTCGTTGATTGCGCTGCGCATTTTTCGGCTGCACCTTACGAGTATTCGTTTGAATTTGAAAGTCAGCATACAAATATTCACTTAACTACACGTTTTAGTGTTCGAACTTGGTGCTTAATAGTCTGACATAGAGTTCAATTCGTTTGTGAACTAGATGAACGAATACCGTTGATATGTCGAAGCCGCTGCCATGCTCAGTGAGGCGTGCAGTCATTCATTTCATTACTCGTACTACAAACACCCAAGTTTGGGCAGTTGGACGTTTGACATGAAAGCACTTATTTCGGCCGCAACTTGGAGACCTCTTGAGATTACTCGAGAAAGAAGAAAAGGGAATAAAAAACCTACTCTACTCTTATTCATATACTTGGCTTCTATTATAATTGGTAAAATTATCAAGAATCTGCATTTCCAAATAAAATAATGTCGGTGACCTGAGTTCTTCGGCGAATTTTCATAATCCGGTATATATCATGCAAAGACACTCAGAGCATCCACTTGACAGTCTGGAGCGCGCGACCAATATGCCTCCAACCGTCAGTGGAGATAATGTTGATTGATAGATAATGGTGATGAGTATCAATCAACTGATTTTATACTGCAAATGTAGTAAAATTTTAAAATGATGAAGGTAAGTAGCGCGACCACGAATAAGATGAAGTGGTGCCTTTTAGTTTACGGATGATGATAATCCCATCAAAAGATTGGTATTTTAGATTCCAGAGTAAGAAATGGACTATAATATGTAAATTTGTAGAATTGTAACCGGTTCAAAATGGATGGGTTCAGCAATATGGCAGTTTCATACATATTGATTAAGGAAGGTAGAGCCAAAATAAGGATAAGTTATGGGTAAATCCATGGATCAAATGTTTTTCAAAAGTTAAAATATGCAACTTCTAAAACCACAACAAATACCTTAGGCTCATCAATTTTTTAAACATTGTAGTTTTGAAACAAGTAACATTCATAAATTATGTCTGGCGCCGCTCTCTCACACTACAACACTAGGTATACCAAACCAATATTCATTAACTTAGACTCGGGCCTGGACCTCTGGCAAATCTCAAAAATCGCCTGTTTCCGCTATTTTTAGAAACTCGTCAGGCAAGTCCGGCACTGTCTGGAGCCGAAAAGCATTTGGAGGTGAAACGAGCGAGAAGGAGACGACCATGCCGATCTAATGAAGGCAAAATGGGATGGGGATACGCCAAATTCTCGCGTGTCAATATTCATTGTGGTAGGTTTGTGCCACATAGCCGGTGCTAACGCGGCTGACAGTTATAATAGCATCGTTTTGCGGTGTGTGAAATACGTTTGATTAGTAGAAGTAGGAATGCTCCCAGGTATCGGTGCTGTGTTGGTTTTATTACTGAATTTAAGTACCTACAGCTACACGTCAGTGAAGGTAAAACTCATTCAATTCAATAATAACTATTAATAGGTAATTTACTGAAGTAGTTAGGTTAGGTTAGGTTACTGAATCGAGAACCACTGTGGAAGCTTTTCCTAAGAAATGTCGCGGACGCAGTGACAACGCATTGCATGACAAGAAAAAATACATACCTACACGGTCTGAATGTTGTACGGTGTGACAAGAATCAAATATTTCAACCGTACAGATATCAAATAGCAAAGCAAGCATACCTGACCTTAATTTTCCTTTCCGAATTTATATTTTCACATTAGGAAAAGGTTCTGTACCTAATGACTAAATCTTATTATCTACCTTGTACTTTTCGTGGTATAAAAATACATTAAAACACAGCGGACACATCAACAAATACATAAAGCAGTAAGTGTTTCTATTTTATCAATATACATTGTCCATCTTTAGGATTGGACTATCATCATGTAGTTAGTCAGATGCTAACCGAAGCCATGTTATGGAAGAAGTTTATTTGGCATTAAAGATGATAAAGTTCGAGAGCTTCTGATTGCTATTTGTAAATGGAGGTGCTGTGATGTATGTGAGATAGAAGTGTCTGAATTATACCTAGGCTGTCATCGTAGGGCCGATGCGCGATCCCCGAGAGTCTCTAGTCCAGTGAAGGCGCAAGAGCGCAACCAGTCGGCTCACTCGGCCGTCCGCTCTCGACATTAGAAATCCGCTGCGTGTTGCGACACAATTGTTGCAAAGACCAACTTGTTAGAAAGGTCGGTACATTTTTTCACGAGCCATGAAGTGAAAGTCGATGTTGTCGGTGAACGGGCCTTTTTTGGCTTTACCAAATAACATAGAACGAAAAGAGTGGGGGCCATCAAAATCGAAATAAAAATGTATAAACGCGGCTTGCTTCAAATTCGTGAACGGTATGGAAATGTACAAAGCAGTGAGACAATGAAAGTTACGGATGTTAAAATTTAGTACCAACACACACTTAGGGATACGATTAATGTCATCTTGCCTGCGCCCGGATCTGTGCCCCTATTCAGAACACGCTAATAACTTTTCTCAAAAATGTCCGTAAAAGTTGACATTATTCTTTACATATCAGAAGGTGAAGTGCATAGTTTATGGTCAGCGAAAAATTAAAAAGTTAAAAAGATTGCAGGCGCGCTAGCTCGACAATAATGAATTAGCGCGCCTGCAATCAGTCACTTTTTTTTTTAAAGTTAAAAGGCCATGGAAATGTTGGCACAAGTCGTATACAGCCAAGTCTAATGGCCGGTATCAGATATTATTATTTTGTTGGAACTCCGGACTTTTTCTATTGGGTCTGAAATAGCTTGTGGTGTTTTCGGTGGAAAAATACACCTGCAGTTCATTTTTAATGAAAAAAGGCGGGAAAGCATAAGAAAAATATTATAATAAAATTAAACTTTATAATATATTTTGAGAAAAGGTTTATTCTATTTCAGAATTATTTACCATTTTTGAGAAAAGCTTTATATTAGTCTCGGCTGGAATAGCAATTGCTGGCTTCGTATTAAACGGACTCGCAAGCTCGTCCGTTTAATACTCATACTCAGCCAGCAATTGCCTACTTCCAGGCCACGACAATAATCTACTATTAATGGATAGAAGTAAAAGATTTGTAAGTTGTTAAAGATTTTATTCCTTTGTTGTAGTTTCTAAGTAGGCAACAACGTTATTCATTTAATGAGTATCGGGGCCTGCGGTGCCAGGCAGGCGTTCAATATCGATGACGGGAAATTTTAGAAATAAACTGTTGCTAAGAGCAAAGTCGAAAAGAAAACGAAGTGTTTATAAATAAAGGCTAAAAGTAATTTACTGTCGTTAATTAGCGACCCGCCAACTTTTTTGGTAAGACTGTGCCACCCGACTAATTCAGCGCAAATTAGTGAGAGTCTGGGAGTTTTATGCGTTACGTAAACCATCAAATAGATTACAGATAATGCAATGAAAACCGTGGATTTAACATTTAACCTATAGGGATTGGGCAAGCTAAAAATGATGGCGTTCGTGTCGTTATCGCGCTGTTGCCGCCTGTGCCGAAAATCGGCGGTTCATTGCACTAGAGTGGCCTAGATACAACGATTATTTCGATAGGAGAGGACTCGTCGCGGCCAGCGCGACTCGACTAGCTGCGTGGAAACAGCGCCTCTCATATTCACCAAAATTATATCATTATCATTATTAAACTTTGTAATAATGATATAATTTTGGTGAATATGAGAGGCGCTGTTTCCACGCAGCTAGTCGAGTCGTGCTGGCCGCGACGAGTCCTCTCCTCTCCTATCGAAATAATCGTTGTATCTAGGCCAAACTTTGTACGGAGTATTTTAATGCCTAGGTGATAATATATTTCGAATACGGTATTTGACTATTTTGTATATGTTTTATAAATTAAAACTACACAATGCCTGTTATCGAATAGAAAAACAATTTTTAAGCTACCTTTACAAATAACAAAGTTATAAAGGTTTGAAATTCAAGATTAGACAGAGAATGACATACTGGCATGTGACGTCACACGCCAGTACCGCCATACTTGCTGCATAGAGAAAAGCGTTTGAGAAAGAGACAGGTATATAGATTTTTCAAAAAATCACTATAAATCCAATTTTCAACCGAATTAAATTTTCTCTTCGCTAAACACTATCTGTATATCTATATTTTCATAATAATATTAAGATATGGCAAAATCAGGAGTTGTCAAATACCGTCACAAGGTGGAAAAAACGAACGCCACATGGACAGCAACTAACTTAAATAATGGGAATAACAAATTTTATTCAAAGATTTTCTTTTATGGATTTTAAAATATTCATCTGCCTTAATCAGTAATCGAATAGGTCACATACCACAAAAAAAGCAAGTCATATTTTATGATGATACAAATCGAAAGGGTCTTTAATATAGATAATTTATATCTACTTGTGCCGCTACTTTTGTGTTTATAAAAATACTAGCTTTAGCCCGCGGCTTTGCACGCGTTAAATTTCGGGTAACATTACATTTAGGTACTTTCTGCGATCCTTTTTTCGTCTCTTGATTGATTTTTCGGAGGATTACATGTAAATACAAATACAGACAGACGTTGTTTTAGACAGATGGTGAAAATTTTGGAATTCAAAAATCAACCTACATACGTAATCCTACTAATATTATAAATGTGAAAGTTTGTGGGTGAGTATATTGGTTACTTCTTCACACTGAAACGGCTAAGCGGATTTGAATGAAATTTGGCAAAAAGTTAGTTTATAACCTGAATAACAATAACATAAGATTACTTTTTATCCCGATATTCCCACGGGGTAGGGATTAAATCTTGAAATAACAACCGCTGGGCTTAGCAGAGGCGTCTCTACCTATAGTGCGGGTTGTGCGTTGCACACGGGCGCAGCGGTGTTAGGGGCGCCGGCCGCGGCATTTTATACCTATTCCGTTTTGACCGCGCGCTTCCTAGATGGCGCTAAAGTAATAATTGCACACAGGCGCTACATGGGCTAAAGACGCCGCTGGGGCTTAGAGTCGTGAAATTTGGTATGTAGATAGTTGGACATCTGAAATAACACATAGGCTACTTTTTATCCCTATATTCCCACGGTATAGGGATAAAATCTCGAAATAACAACCGCTGGGTTAAGAGTCATGAAATTTGGCATGGTTGTTACAATATAACGTCAATGAAAACCTCGATGTAATTTTAGGAAATTCCCACGAGAATTTAATAAATCCCCGGAATTTCAATTCAACTGCTTTATTTAATGATTTACGCATGTGAAGCCGCGGGTAAACGCTAGTTAATCATAATGCGTACCAACTTTGAAACCCTGTTTCGCTGATTCAGGGGTGCAATTTTAGAAAACGTTAAAGTATCTACTACGCGTTTCTTTTGCCCGGACTTCATACACGATATAGGATTATATCCTGAGATTCCCCATTTATTCCCTACCCCGCGGGAATTCGGATAAATCCTGAAAACTGTTTTTAGCTGTTAGTATTACCTACTTGCATGCCAAATTTGAAGTATCTAATAATTATAGTAACGGAAATAGGGTCATTAATTGGAAGTGAAAATACAAATCCCATTTATTCACTATCCCGTGGGTTTTAGCTGTCATATTCGATTGGAATATTTATTAAATAATGCTATTCCAAATCGTAGTTATACAGATGACTTTGCATTGGTTTCTTAACAATCCAGTAAAGCATTTTTTTTCTCCTTACTTCAAAAATATAAGATTCTAATTTAAATATTTATATAAATTTACTTCAAAACAAGTGTTCATACACAACAAAGTATGTATTTCTAAATAAATTACCACTGAAGTGATGTAAATTTGAAAAAAAAAACAACCTTGCAGTGACGTGATTTATGTGACTGCATTTAGGGCTTAATCTCTACCATTCGGGTACGGAACCCTAATAAGGTTTCATTTCAATTGTACAACAACTCAGCATGAGCGCATGAAAAAAATAACAGCAAAATGTTCAGTTTTGTCACGGCCACAAGAAATATGTCAGATATGCGCATTATCAGTTAAGTATGAATTTTGCAGAAGGATTTGCCATCGATGGATACTCGTACGTCATTGAGGACTTCGTCATCAACATAGTAAAGTAATGATGGAATATTATAATAAGTCGAACATTTTGAAACATCGCTATCGGTATGCCCGTGCGCCTGATTGCGCTCTTGTGCCACGCGCCGTAGTCGAAAATGTCCCGTTATCGTGCTTAAGTATTCGGCGCGCGCACCTCGTGGCGGCGGCAACAGCAGCAGGGCTACTACGAAACTCGAAACTCGAAGTTCGTGTCGTGCGGTCCCTCTCGCTCTCGTATTAAATAGTATAAGTGACAGAGGGACCGCACGACTCGAACTTCGAGTTTTGAGTTTCGTAGGAGCCCTGGAGGGCTAAACTCGAAAATCGAAGTTCGTATTGTACTGTCCCTCTCACTCTCGTACTTAATAATATAAGCGTCGACGGGACGGTACGATACCAACTTCGATTTTCGAATTTAGTAGTAGCCCTGCAGGTCGACTTTAAAAGAGCATTCCGTTTGTAGACATTTTTCGCCAACTTCTTTTTCGAACAGTTCTGCCCAACGCACATTCAATTTTAAATTTAATTATCATTAAAACACTAACATTATTTCAACTCTAGGTAACACAGGCTGATATAGTTACGAGTAAAATACATGTGTACATAGGTAAACCTACCTAGTTAAAATAATAAAATTGCAGTTATAGTCTAATAGTCTTAATCCAATACTGATTTAAAAAAAATGAGAAAGGAAAACTTTGGCTACAGGCAAATTGAGCAAGGCGGTAAATATAAATTTCCTAATAATAATTTTCACGGGAACGGCGCAGTGTCGCGCGCGCGACGCGTTGGCTTTCCTCCAGCTTTATATTTAAACGGACTCGTATCAACTGACTCTGACATTTTATGAAGTAGTCGTGTGAAATGTTCCAAATTATACAAACGTACTGTAATAGTTATAGCTATCAAATATAGGTAAGAATTTGCCAATAGGTAAATCGCCCTTAGAATCCACTTCAATCGATAAATGAAGCGCCTTTAGCTAAGTCGCGAGCGGTTGAATTAACCGCTCTGCGAGCATAAAGTAATACACACATGGTATATACTTACTTTGTAGTGTGTATCGTAGGCCTAAATGTATATACTTCGTGCGGGTTCATTCCAGTAGTAACATATAAAATAATCTCTCTATTCCGTGAGAATTTGGAAAAATCCCTTCGAAGTGCACCTCTTTGGTTCATAAGAAATATTTCTCTCAAATTTCAGTCTGTCTCAGTCACGTTACTATAATTACACGTAGCTATAAAAGATTTAGAGTAGGTACACTGGGACTATAAGGATAACCTGACGTTAAAAAGAATCGTTTATGAGGAAAAATGTGAGAAACAAGTCGTGCATTTGCTACCGGGTGACGACAAAAAGTACAAAGAGACGTTATTTTATTATAACTACTTAGGTACATAATTTATACTTACGTTCCGTTCAGTCCTGAACCTGAACGAACGCTACATCTTTGTAGGTAATATCCATTTTATAGACTTTCATAAAATGCTCTACACTATCAGTAAGGTACCTACGTACGATTTAAGACACACTAAAAACTTTTTTACAAGTTAAAACCTTTCTGAATAAGCGTAATATGTACTTAGAATAGGTAATAGGTAGGTACCTACCACAATTAATTTGGTATTAGAACCTTGGGCAGGGTTTTTACTCGCGTTCGGCGAGGTTGCCTGGCCTTGCATAGTTTCTATACACCTATAGGTACCCACTTCACGGCTTTATCGCATTTCATAGTAATTTAAACATAACAGAATACCTACTTGTATCTTTCAGTTAGATACGGTGTAGGATGCAAAACTCTTTAAAAGCAGAATTTGCGTGACAGAAAAGCCTACAAAGGAATTTACATTTTGTTGAAAATAAACTGCCTTTAAGTAATAATAATATAATCCATATCAGCAAAATTATCCTTTTCATTTTTATGTTAACTATCCACTAGTAGCATAAGCACAGCCGTTACCCGCGACTCCGTCCGCGTAGAATTCACTATCCCGCGGGGACTATGCAACTTTCCGGAATAAAAACTATCCTACGTCCTTTCCCGGGACTCAAACTATCTGTATACCGAATTTCATCTAAATCGGTTCAGCGGTTTAGACTTGACGAAGTAACAAACAAACAGACTTACAAACTATATTAGTGGGCTGGGATGGGATGAACTCTCACGATTTTGACTCATAAACTACACTCACGCGATATTTTGTATTTTGTAATTCGTGTGTATTGTTCGCCCAGCACGAACATTAGAAGTTCGCAAGAGAATTTTTTTCATGATTTTTAATTATAATCTATGGTTTAAAATAGGTAGATACTTAGTACATAAATTAATAAATGTAATAGAAATAAATAAATAAATATCATGGGACACTTGACACCAATTGACCTAGTCCCAAACTAAGCAAAGCTTGTACTATGGACACTAGGCAACGGATAAACATACTTATAAAGATAAATACATACTTAAATACATATTAAACATCCAAGACCCGATAGCAAACATTCGTATTATTCATACAAATATTTGCCCCGGCCGGGATTCGAACTTGGGACCTTAAGCTTCGTAGTCAGGTTCTCTAACCACTCGGCCATCCGGTCGTCAAATATCGTCGTGCAATAGCAATGCATGAAAAATAAAAGCTTTTAAGTGAACGGCAAATGTAATATTTCTGTAGTAATTTCCTTGCAATCGAAGTATAAAGCAGAGTTGGATCGAAGTACGACTCATTTATTATAAAGCCATTTCATGCACTTGTTGCACAATCTACTATTGTTTATGTTTGTGTAAAGCCAGGGTGGGCTCCCAATTATTTTTATTAATGGAATATCACCTTTGATAGAAATTTTAAAGTAAATATTTTGAAAGTAAATAATTTGAAAGTAAATAATTTGAACATTGTCAATAAGTTTTGACCGCAAAATTTATCACTTGCTGAAACTCAAACCACTTATGACAGGAGACGATAACGCGCTTTTCAAAAAAAGTGACAGACAGATCGCTTGTGACAGTGATAGATAGTGTGTGCGTGTTTCGCGTTTCGTATGGTTTTATCTAGGTATGACTTTTTAGCTTTTTAGGATGTTAGACCATGTATTTGGCAGATAGTACGGTCAAGGACTTTAATTCATGAGCCACCATGGAACAATTTAACAGTAACGTCATAGTGCCATCGCATTAATTAACAAGGAAAATCGTAATGAATTTTCCTTTGAAAACGTTCAGTGGTGGCTCATGAATTAAAGTCCTTGACCGTACTAGATAGGTACTTGGCCCGTTGAGATTTAGATACTAATTCACGCTTTTATAATGTACCATGAGTTTCTAGGCGTACAGGCGTAGTGTCTATAAACTAAAATAAAATTTGCCCACGATAGTATTTCCTATATCACAATGATAAAATAAATTCAGTAAGTAAGTACTTATAGTTTAACTGTGATGCAGCCTTAGCTAAACAGGCCAAGGTCGGCCACCGCGGCGGCGACGATAAGCGACGAAGCACTTATCGCTAACAAGCTATTGCGACTAATTCATCTAAATTACATACTAGCCGCACACGAGGGCCTCTATTCTACGCCGGCACTGCGGGTATCACGGCGAAGCATATGCATATACTGAAGTAAAAGCCAAATAAAATCTTTGCTAAAGCCATCTCCTTAGTTTCTAGTCGCTTACCTTGTGTATTAAAAACAGAATATACCTTTTTGCTTTAGATTTATCAGCCCTTTTGTAAACTTGTACATAACACGTTTTTGAATTGTGAGGCACTGAACAACTAAGTATTTACTTACTTATTTCAAAAAATATCTAAGTATAGCAGATTGTAGTTCTATCCATATTTTATGTAGTTAATAAAAGTAAAAAGTTATTGAAGAACTACGTTTTTTTTCAGTTAAATAAAGGCTGCTTGCACGGTATAAAATAAAAATATATTCATGTAGAGGAGTAATCAAACCTTCGAGTATATACTATTTTAAACTACACTTAGGTTTTTTTTTTGTTGTTTTCACACCAAAACAAGTTTGCTGCGTACTGAAAGTGAAGAATGCCGCTTCGCAGGTAACAGGTTACGCACATGTCAAAGCAAGAATGTATTCGGTTACCTATCGGAATCAAATTTCAATATTTTTCCAAAATTCCCGTGAATTTCCTATTGAATTCTTAAAAATCATGCTTCTTCACTCAACAACGTAACTGCCTAGATTATTCGAAGTTTAATGAAAGGCTTTCAGGTCTTTTATTACGGTAGTATTTTATTCATTTAATAAGCAAAACAATTAAAAACCTAAACGCGGAATTCTATTGTAATAACGATAACTCTCAAATATTTAAAAAAATACTCAATGTTGTTGAAATACTTGTATTTATAGTCATCGATTTTGGGTCTTAACCTTACTTTTACCCACATTTGAATTAATCTGAAATAATTACATTTTATCAATTCATACAAACTGACACCTGTGAAATAATGTAATCAGATTATACAGGTGCAGCCTATGACATTAGAAAAGCAAATGAAATGTCCTAGATCCTCTCACATAACAAATTGAAAAGGATGTAAAGGTTACCCTACACTCTCGAATGTATTTCGCACCTGGGTCTCTTTTCAAGACGAGACGTGTATACAATTTACAACTTGTGTCTCTCGCACCGTGCACCGTTTTTGAAGCTTGCTTGTTATCTATCTATACATATAATAAAGCAGAAGAGGGTCGAAAGTCTGTGCATGGAATGGCAGATATTAAAAAAAAAGTTGGCTGGGGATACTATGAATTGATAACAGAACACGCTCCAACAGTTTTTTAGAATTTTTGTCTGTTTATTTGACCGCGCTTCACGTGAAAACGGCTGAACGGATTTTAATGCAAACTTTACCAATCTGTCGAGAAAATCCCCGGTCAGGTTATAGGCTATAAAAATTCAACTCCTAAAAGGGGGGTAGCCACTACACTTGATTGAGTTTAGTTTGCACCTGAATCTTATGAAATTACTTAGGAAGGAGGTGCAACCTTTTTTTCAACGACGTCGAGTACCTACCCTACTATACTAACAGATGGCGCTGAAATTAATGCGTTGCTAGATACGTTGTGTGTGACATGAATACGTCACTGTAAAAGGATTTTGCCAAATTAACTCTAAGTTTAGAAGAGGGGGGTACGGATATCTACAAATTGACAAGAAGGTTTCATATTTCGAAGACTAAAATTTGATTCGTTCTCTGTATTCTGTTTGGAAAGAGAAAGACGCTGATAGTTTTAAATTTTCACTAGAATTATTAATTAATTTATTAAATTTTTTTAAGATGTGCTTATTCTAAAAGGGCATAACTCCAAAACTACCACACAATACATCCAATACTATAGTCTAGTGTCTATTAAAAAAAAAGTGATGACGTAAATCTTTAAATTAGTTTTGTTTCTATGCTTGTTATACTTCCATGTGTCAAATTAAAAATTATGATAGCTCTTTTTTGGTGAATGAGGCAAAAAAGACATATCTATTCTGTGGTAGTATTGGCAAATTCAGATATATATTTTTAACTTCTTGTATTTTTTAAAAATGTGGAGAAATAAATTAAAATAAATATTTTTCCGTGTTCAAGAGGCAAAACTCTTTCAATTCCTGTAGTAATTTTCAGGTGTCAAAAAAATTTAATCTCGTCAATTTAATTGAATAATTGATTTAATAATACAACAAAATAAAACGACAGTAAATTAACTGCCACACATTGCACAGTGCCATCTTTTGGGGAACTGAGTAAACATGAAGTAATCAAGTAGACTAAAAGTGCCTTCCTTTCTTCGCGCTGTCATCGTTCATCCGCCATTTTCTCTCATAATTCGTTTTCTAGAATTATTACTGTACAACAGTAAAACCTCAGGGCAAAACCTACTGGACACTTGCAAAATTGTCCTCTAATGGACAGATCCGTATTTAAATTAAAAAAACACACACACACACACATACACACTTATCAGCACGCGTATATATACTACGAAATAATAGAAAATTATTAATTTACTCGGTCATGAATTATTCTTAATTGTAATTATATCGCATAATATTCATACGTATCGCCTCCTTTCAGCACTTAATAATGGCCACGAAGGTACCTACTTAAAAAAAAAACATTTATCTTGGTCGTTTGCGGAGTAAACGTCAAACGATTTGGATCTCGCATTTTGTACGCGTGAACTTTTTTAAAATGCACACTTTCCCAAAAGGTAAACTTTCGTAATTGGGGCACTTTTTCGAAAGGTGCACTATTTCAAAAAGTGTACTTTTCCAAAGAGGACACATTTGGTATGAGTATGTGTATTATTGACGCCGACAAAATGGTAAAAAACTACTTTTTTTTTTGTTTACCTGTCACACAAAGTGGGGTGTTTTTTTTTGCTCCAACCCCGCTGTGTGGGATGTCGTTAAATAGGTATTATTAAAAAAATCTACAAAAAATATTATTATATTTTTCGACAAAATCAAAAGTGACGAAAATAATCGCACGGAGAGTTCAAACAAATGGGACGCATACCCTTCTAACTTCTGAACCTATTCTGACGGTTGAGCAACTACGGAACCCTTACCGAGTATCGCTCGACATGCGATTAATTAAATTAAGAGAATTATTAATAGTAAAGATTGTTTATAATTTGAGAAAGTCCACCTGAATAGAATGTGCTCTATCTGAGAAAATAAAGTTTTTGTGAAAGTGTACCTATTCGGAAGTGCACTTTTAGAGGCAATGTACGTTCCGAGAAAGTGATTCTTCGGCGTTTTAAGAAAGTAAGCTTTTCAAGCTGGACCCGCGAAAATCTCATTAGATACTATGGAGTATTGTGTAAATATAGAAATCTACGCAGACGAAGTCGCGGGCAAAAGCGAGTTAAGTATACGTTAACTGCCTGCGGCTACGCTGACAAAGAGGTAACATAAAATAAAAAACAGAGTTTTTTGGTACCTCCCCTACGTGTAAAATGGGGATGATTTGATGATTTTCTCATATATATGGAGTAGTACTCTACTCCATACTATGGAGTTGGATAGGTTTTTAAAAATATAAGTTTATATTTATATTTAGGTTTCTAAAAATATGGTATACATATATATATATATAAGTTTGCTAAGATCATTTTTCGATTTGGGGATTCGTTTGAAAAATATAATAAGGCTTTAGAATGCTAATTTTTGTTAGAGACAAGTGAACCACAAGGTAAACCTTTGGCTTGACAATACTGAAAAAAAAAAACGTGATGGCAAAATCTATACTTAATGAAAAACTATCACAGCCTAGTGGGCTTTGTAAGTTGACGAGTAATAACTTATTACTTGTTATTACTAATAATCGATCAAAACTTTATATTGAATTTTAGCCACATATTTATTAGTAAGCACTTGACCAATTTCTCAGGAACGCTTGGAGGTATCAAGCTGAAATTTATATCAAATACTCAGGTTTTCTACACCTTGGACCAGTGAAAAAACCCATACAAATTGCCTGGCAATTAAAGTAGCGTAAACTTCCAGTAGGTACTCCTAAAAACGTGAAGTTCGGTATAAAGGTAGCTTTTATAGAACAAGCAATAAAGTAAGTCTGAAAAGTCTGAAAATCTTGTATTTTTTTCTGTCTTTCTCTTTATGCCAGTACCTAACCAATTTAAAATTACCCAACATTGCGTAAATTTTGCTTAGGAACAGAGCTCTGCTAACACTAAATATGCGTAGATAAATACAAATTTGCACAAAACACTTGGTGCGTGACTCCAACCACCCAACCAACCAGCCAACCTTACCAGTTTTTCAGATTTTTACTCCCATCTCGAAAACTTGTAAGAATGTCAAAATGGTTGCTCTACAAAAATAATAACATTAATGACCGTTAAATATCTGACAATTATATTTAGGTACTACAACAAATTGAATTCATGACATTAGGTATTTTAGAAAATCCTCTTTTTACTTAAAGTTTCCATCCATTTTTAGGGTTCCGTAGCTAAAAAATGGTCACAACGGAACCCATATAGTTTCACCATTATTATTTCGCAAATGAATCAATGTATCTTGAAATAGTCTTCACGACCCCAATTATGTAAAAATAAAAAGGTACCCAACGATACCCCACACTATAAAGGTTAGAAAAGAAAAAAAAATACCAACACCATAAAAAAAACTACTTTTCATTCCACCACTTTGTTAGCATTAGCTACATTATATCCGTGGAGAATTACTGCTTTCTAAGTAATGCAATAGTCTCTAATGTCCGATGTACGGACAGTCGGACAGTCAGATATGGCGAAACTATTAGGGTTCCATTTTTGCTATTTTGGCTACGGAACACTAAAAAGGTCCGAATTATTGCTGTCTGTCTGTCTGCCCGTTCGTCCTCGGCTTTGCTCAGAGATTGTTAGTTCTAGAAAACTGTATTTTTTGACGGGTATACAACTATGTCGACAAAATTAATTAAAGGACCAGAACCATCGTAAAAAACTGCACCGCTTCAAAAAACTACTTAGCTATGGGGGCATAAATTAATTGCCTAATCTGCGGGGCTAGTCCGAAGTTCGGACTTCGTATCGTGTCGTCCGTCTCACACTCCTATTAAATACTATTAGTACCTATGAGCGAGACGGCACAATACGAAGATCGAAAATTGAACTTCTTAGTATAAGGTCTGAACGAATGTGTAGTGCATGCCTTACACCTATTTTGACTCTATATATTCAGCATGCATGCGCTGCACACTTTACGCGCACTACTTATCATTCTAGAACTCCAATGAATGCTAAAAAGGTTACTGCAGTCACCGTAAGCTTAAACTCATTCACATTGAATTCAAAATAACTTCATGCCAACAGAGTAACATTCGTAATATGAGCTTATAGTGCCTCAACGGTTGAAGAGTAAATTGAATCTGATTGAAATGCTCCAGATTTGTGTAAGTACATGCACATAATACGCGAATAGTCTACAACTTGTCAGTCACGCTCCTATAGTCGACACAGGTCTGGTGAATTGGAAACATTATGTTTTCGTAATAAATTATTTTATAGTTTCGCATTTTGGTTTTTATCATGTGATGTAATGTAACCAATTAATTTGAGTTCCTACCTACTTCTCTAAAGATTGGTGTCTTGCGAAATATGGTAACGTCTTTAGTAACACAATAGTGGTCATTTGTGAGCTCAGCTAGTTTGGAAATTAAGCTGTATATTTATGTAAAATCTCGCCTATGGATGCCGCAACTAAACACATGCAGCAAACCTGCCGGTTGCTTGCAACTTGCAAATACCCAAGCGATGTGGTTTTCGTTTCACAAGGCGGCCAGTTTTCTTTTTACGAAATACCTGACTCGTAGTGTACTCGTATAGAGTAAATACATCGTCGGTTTTAGGGTTCCGGCTCTCAAAAGAAAAGTTCAGATCTACTGCTCTTTAGGCCGAGACTAAACTTTGTGCTTTTCACAACTACTGCGAGGAAATAAAAATATTTACAATATGATTAGGTACTTCCACCTGAGACTATTCCACTTTGACACTCGGGACGTCTCGGTTTTAACTAATCGAAAAGGTTCGTAAATAAAGTCATAGATTTTTTTCACAATATATTCAAAGTATTTAATAATATAGTTAATAATAAAACCTCAACTTGAGTATATGTAAGAACTTTAATAGTCTAAATTTTCAAATAGAATCGAACAAGTTATAAAAAACAGAAAACAGTTATTTACAAAGGACACTCCAAAAAGTCAGTGTTGCAACAGAAATTTGTAAAACACCTGTAAGGAATGTACTCGCATTGAGGTAAGTAAATGGCACTCATCGTGCCATTAAATGCGATGACGAATTTTTTATTGAAGAAGAGAAGCTGATGACTTTAGTGAGTGTTATAATCAAATGTCTGTAATTCAGACAGAGGCAGTGATTGAGCGTGTATGGTTTCATTATTAATCATAAATTTAATATTTGTGTGTTTAGTAATGCGATGTAATAATTAAATCAAGCCCTATCTGTGTTATTTATAGATCTACCTACTGTAAAAAAAAATACATTGTGGCTTGTGGCAGCCGATCTACCTACATGACTGTTTCGAGACTATGAGTACGTATTAATTGCATACTATGATATTATGAATATGCAGCAATATATCCTTCCGATCTCTCTCGATTAATGTCGAGAATTGCCGAGTAGGCTCTCTATGATTTTTATTTTTCTATTGTTTCATCATTATTTAAAACTGTATTAGGGTGAAGACCAAATAGTTGCACACCTTAAGATTAAGATTAATATGGATAATTTTAGTATCGCATTGGAAAAAAATAATAGTAATTCGAACTACCTGCGTTAAGGTGTGCATCTTTTTGGTCTTCACCCATTAAGGTCTCCGCTCAGGCAGCCTAACTGCGGCAGCAAGTTGAACATAACGGGGATGTATGGGAGCTCGCGGACTGGGCAGCCATCCATACTTTATACAAAAAATGAAGCATTTGTATATATTATGCGTTTAAAAAAATCCCCATAAAAGTCACAAATGACGCATTCTCATTGGTCAATTTAATTTTACATGCAGCAGATGATTAGTTTTAATTGGTCCAATTGTAGTTACAGCAGGCCAAAAAAATATTTTGAAATATATTCGAAAAAGTCGTACTCGTATTGTACCTACTATGAAATACATATATTATGTATATAGGTAGATACGATGTGCTACATTGTTGTCGTGTTTGCGAGCCATAAATGAGTCAGCTGTTAAATGTACTAATATAAAAGCAGTTTTGTGTACTGGATTTAGGTTATCTATGACCACATTTTCGAGCAGTGTCGTGAATACTAGATTGTTAACCAAGGGTTGAAAGTGACTCATTTCACCCCAGATATTTCTGGCGCTCCAACGAAGTGAGAGCGCCAATAGTTCGAGGGGCAAAGGGTAATATCACCCGAGTTAGACATTCTAATTTTCATTTCGACTGTGAGGTAAGTAAAGTACTTACGCACACTTTATATTTGAGGTATTTAAGAATAATCAGTTAAAATTCCAAATGGATATTCGGCGTTCAACCTCCAGTGTTGTATATTATAAGCTCCTTGGTCACGACGTGCGTCTAGATGGCCATGCCGATGCGTGAAAAGAAAATGTCATGCTATCATGGAATTATGGCGGGGAGCAGAATAGAGGAATAATAATTAATAATTTTAAATGTTGATTTTCTGTAATTGCGAAATAAAGACCAATTGTAAAATGTTTTTAATGTGAACCTTTAGATCGTAATAAACACATCGTTCAATGTATAGCTGAGTTTAGATATATTAAAAGATTTTATTTTATGTATCTCAATTATGTTCGACTTCGTAGCTATTCGAAAAATAAAAATAAAAATACTTTCCACCAAGTACCTTTCCAAATAGTAGATTGATAACCAAGGGTGGAAAGTGACCCATTTCACCCGAGATATTTCTGGCGCTCGAACGAAGTGAGTGCGCCAATAGTTCGAGGGGAAATGGGTAATTTCACCCGAGTTAGACACTACTTTTCATTTCGACTGTGAGGAAAGTAAAAAACTACAAAAAATGAGAATAATAATAAATTTAATTTAATTATATCTTACCTTTTCGACTGGCCACTTGCCACGGCTGACTATAAAAAAAATCGGGTTGGTCACGACAAAGGAGCTTATACACAAAAGTGGAGGTTGAACGCCGAACGAAGAATTTTGACCTTTAGTACCTACTTATTTATATATTCCATCTCTTTCTTTCATATTTCACGAATGACTTCCATCTCTTTCTTAACCTAACTAAAGAAAGAGATGGAATATGTTCGTGACGTAATAAAGATCAAATTTCTTGTTTCAAACGGATGTTCGGCGTTCAACCTCCAGTATTGTATATAAACTCTTTGGTCACGACGTGCATCTAGATGGCCATGCCGAAACGTGAAAAAAAAGTGTCATTGGCGTAACTAAATTATCTTCGACTCCGTGGCTAATCGAAAAAAAAAATAAAAAATTACTTTCCTCCCTAGTGATGAAAACGAAATTTTTCACCCGGCTATCTACCCATGAAAATTAAACTTTTCGAACAGGAGAGATGACAAGATTCTTATTTCAATTACTTATTATTCCTCTATTCTGCTCCCCGCCATAATGCCATGATAGCATGACACTTTTTTTTCACGCATCGGCATGGCCATCTAGATGCACGTTGTGACGTGACCAAGGAGCTTATGATATACAACACTGGAGGTTGAACGCCGAATATCCGTATAAGTATGTTTTATCTTCTTCAGTGAAAAAGTGGCAAAACACTTTATACCTACTATATGTAAAGTGTTTTAGCGCTTTTGCTCTTCACCCTAATACAGTTTTGATTTTTTAAATATGTTGTTTTGAGTACTGGCCGCCAAGAACGGACTCGCTTAAAAAAAATAATGATGAAACAATAGAAACATAAAAATCGTAGAGCCAAGCGGGAGCAAAGCAGTCTTTCGGTTTTAGTAATACTAGAATAGATGTAATTTTCTATTGCAAAGTAATTGTATAAATATCGTTATGAATGTGTAATAAAGAGTGGTACTTTTCTCATTTCTGTAAAAGCACAAAAATCCTTTAATCTTTTTATTATTGTATGGAATCTGCTTGAATAAATACAATGGTATAACGGGAGCGGTTCAGAGTAGGTGTGCGAGGGCTAGGTCGGCGGGTGCCGAACCACCGAACGCGAAACTGGGTCAAGATGATTTCAGAATCAATACTCAGTTGTGCTCCGAGGCCGGAGTGGCGACTCGCGATGCTACGGGGACGGGCTAGAGCAGCTGCCACGGCCTGCTTAGGCACATCTACCTAAATACACACCCAGGCGCGACATAACCCCCCAAAATCGTACACGGAAAATTGAAAAAATCTTCTAAAAATTTATAGAATAAAACTAGCACATTGTGCATTAAGAGGCGTAAGAAGGGGATTACTAACGAGGGTCTATTAGAAGCCCGACACCGGAGGCCTTACGGCCCGTGATACACACACAATGATTTTCATAAAATAAATGCAAAAAAATAAATAACTCTGTGTCCGAACACTTCACAGCTCAGCAAAAGCAAGACGCTAAGAAAACACCTGAGTAAAATATGGCTAACCGCCAATACAGGGAGCTACTACAAAATTCGAAAGTCGATGTTCGTATCGTACCGTCCCTCTCACTCTCGTATTAAATAATATTAGCGTCAGGAAAACGATATGAACTTCAATTTTCGAATTTCGTGGTAGCCCCCTGATTGTCACTTTTTTCGAGTCGTCTGCCATAGATAATACTAAGAACCGTGTTTAGTTTAGAATTCAAATGGTCTTACAGCCAGATTATTCCAACATGCTAACAAATATTTACTAAAATTATTGCTAATCAATTTGATATAAATTTAAAATATAAAATAACGAAGTTTCATCAAGCGTGGCAAATTTTTATAGTGTAAAATTAGGTTAAGTATATGTAAGTTTTAAAGATGTTAATAAAACGTTGGCTGACTTAAAACCTCTTTAGTCTGACTAAAATGACGTACCTACTAACTTTTTAAAACCAAAGTTATAACTTTCTTGGGGAGGAAAACTATACGTAAACCCATAATTCTCACGGGAACAATTGAGGCCATTGTCTTTTAGTATACAGGCATGGAATAACGTCACGAAATAGTAGATTGTACAACTAGAGCATAAAACGAGCCATTTCACCCGAAACGTTCAAATAGCCACCGGAGCCGGTACGGCAAGGGTGGATACACGTCGAGGGGAAATAGGGTGTAATGCTCGAGTTTTACACTCTGCTTTTCACTTCGATGGCGAGGAAATGACATAGCAACAGTGGAAATAATTGTTCACTTTACTATGTACCTTTTATTTTACAAGCATTACTATTATAATTATATATTTTTTAGTTTTATTGATCTATTTTGATTGATTTTCAGTTATATATATATTCTAATTATTAAGAAAAATATGTAGAAACTTCTTTGTTTTTGGCTGTTTATAACTAATGGCCTTCGTCTTATACGAAGATCTTACTTTATACACTAGAGCATAAAAAGTTATTTTATGTTGCCTAGATCCAGCATAAACACGAACTTTCATATTCATATTCACATTCATTTATTCGCTTTAAGTGTGGATTACAATGGTCTTAATCTAAGGGTTAATTAGCACACACTTAGCCAGTTCTAGCATGCAAATATTAGTATTAGTATTGGGCTTTACGAGCATGAGAAGGAGAAGTGAAAAAGCATTATTTATCCCTAGCCGCGATGTATTATTATTAGTTAACCCCCCCCCCTCCTCAAATTTCAGGCTGCGACCGCACCTGTACACACCTACGTAAAAGTGACGTAAAAAGCAGAATCCCAAAAAATAATATTGCACTATAATAAGAACTATGCACAGAATCATTTAAGCATAGGTATCTATAGGTTGAGCATAATCAACTGACCATAAATAAATAAGTCATTGCAGGTGGTAGGACCTTGCGCAAGGTCCGCCCGGATTGTTTCCACCATCTTGCTCGCTAATCTTGCCGTGAAGCAGCAGTGCTTGCACTGTTGTTTCGGCGTGGAGAGTAAGACAACCGGTAAAATTACTGGCACTTGAGGTATACCATCTTAGGCCTCTAGGTTGTCAACGCATCTGCAATACCCGGTGTTGCAGATTTTTATGGGCGGTGGTGATCTCTTACCATCAGGAGACACACTTGCTCGTTTGCCATCCAGTCGAATAAAAAAAAAAGTCATGTTTTAGAAAAACCGATACCTACTCGAGAAATGTTGAGTTTTCCCGCTTTGTATTGTATATAGTTTGAAAAGGTAACATGTGACTGCCATACTTTCATGCTAAGGACCACGAAACGGTCGCAAAACTAGTAATTGTAAAATATGTCATATTATAATACTCATATCGCTTTATTTCATAACTTTATATAAAAGACGTCCATTTATTTATTTAATTTTGACAATCTTCTCTGAATTTCAATTTTTATTGAACCCTTACTTAACTACCGCATAATGGATGCTTACTTAGTTATACTTCACGTTACTTAGAAGTTAAGATAGAGTTAGGTATTGTGTGTATACTATAAATAAGGAGGTACCCGTTAGAAATATAACATTAGGTACGCTTTTATGACTTAGTGTATACTACATTTTTAAAGTTCCGTAGCTAAAATGGCAAAAACGGAACCCTTCAGTTTCGCCATGTCTGTCTGTCCGTCCCCGACTTTGCTCACAGACTATCAGTTTCTTAGTTTACCTCGCATAAACGTAAAGTGGGTATGATTTTTTTCTCGCTAACCCTAGTTTGGGTGGGGTTCGTAGGATAAGTCTTTTAAAATCATTGGGGGTAGTGATTTTTCGATTCAGTAATCTGTTTGCCAAATATTCCATTTTAAAAAGCAAATTTTTCATACAAAACGAGCGTCCCCACCCCCTCTAAAAGCTATTTGAAAGTTTTGAAAAATTTGTAATATCAAACTTACGAGGAAAACTATAAGTTTACTTGAGAATTATTAGTAGTTTAAGAGTAACTAGTAGCAGCCTAAGGTATAAATTATACCTAAACTTAGAAGATTCCGAACAAAATAGAAAATTCATAAAAAATATTACTTAATTTTATAGTAATGGCTACGATACCCTTTCTGGGCGTGTACGACACGCTCTTGGCCGGTTGTTTTAATATCCCGAGATATGACGTCTTTTGACACCTCGCTGAAAGCCTTACTTATTATCTAATGTCACCGTCACGCTAGTAAGTAAGTATAAAGTTACCTTTGTCTCCTGAATATGGACAAATCTCCTTGATGTCGAATTATCTGCGAAAACAACCTTTGTGTTTAGGGAGTTAAACCATTTATAAGCAAGTTCATCCTTTATCTTGTCGCTGAGATGCGCCTCGATTTCTTTTGTCTAGTCAAGGAGAAACATAGAGCTGCTTACTTATTTAAAGAAATATAATATTTCTATAACATAGCATTATGTTCTTGTTCTATAATATAACATTATGATGTTAGGGCTCTGTAGCCAAAATGGCAAAAACGGAACCCTTATAGTTTCGCCATGTGTGTCTGTCTGTCCGTCCGTAGCTTTGCTCAGAAACTATCAGTGCTATAGGTGTACCAGAATCTCATGGCAAATGGGGAAATAAAAAAATGTAGAGGGCAACACTGGGGAAATTGGAATAAACGGTATTGATACTGTGTCATTTTTTTTGCTTTTAGTATTATTAACAAGAAATATATGTAGTATATAATCACTAGAGGTCTATTATATTTAACTCCCAGTATAGGATAATAATTGAATATATCAGAGCACAATTTCATACATACCATGACTCAAACTAAGCTCTATTCGTGTACAACGGTACTAGACAACGAAATACACGTAGCAGTATATAATGAATACCTTGTATAATTATATAGAAATATTGTAAAGAAATATGAACTTAAAAACTTAGAAACTTCCAAGATTTGGTAGCATAAATCTGTGCTCATCACACAAATATGTTTCTACCGGTATTTAGCCCCTATCGTCCGTAGGCAATTGAGCTACCGTGCCGTTTAAAGTGAGTATCAGTATGTATATTAACTTATCTTTTTATTTATAGTATGTATAATATTCTTTAATTAATACAATCGTTACATAATAAAGAGAGGTCGAGTAGGTTGGATTGGGTTAGGCTAATTATGAAATGGTTGTATATTGCTGGAGTAAAGTATTAGGTTATTTCTCACAAATTAAATAATAAACACACTATTCTTTCTCACAAATTTATATATAATGAGCATAAAAAATAACTTCAAACATCATCCAGAACTAGAAAATTATTCCAAAAATCATTAGCGGTGCCCTCATTCGACGTATGGTAGTGCTGGGAACTCCTGTAATAAGTAGCATTTATGTAAGACAAAATATACCTAAACCTAAAAGTATCAAAACAGTTCGTTTCAACTTACCAGTCAACTGTCGTGTCGTGGACGCTTTAAAATCATAGATTGTGTTTAATTTACCCCTCCTTCTTCGCGTATTGTATTATACACATTGCACCTATACAATATTCCTCGCTTGAGATCTAAGCGATTTTCTCGACATTTTCACTAGATAACAATCGTTGAAGACGATAAGACGAATTACAAAATGTAAGCAACGGCAAACAAACGATTTGACACATCTGCCAGTTGACAGTGGCCATATGAAAATCACAATTTTTTAACTTTTAAAAATGCCATCAGATTCTGGTCCACCTATAGCTGTAATTTTGCACGGATATTGTGTGGCAACTATGCCGACCGAATGGCAAAAAAAGATTGATTTTTTTTAATTTTTTTTGTATTTAATGTTATTATTTATGTTATTTTATTTAATGTTCTTTTTGGTCCCCTAGAGTCTAGGGCCTAGACGTAATGTGGGCGGTGATTTATTTTTCTCGTCTAACCCTAGTGTGGGGTTGGGGTAAGAGTAACGATTTATGAAATATTCAACTTTAAAGTACAAATTTCCAATAAAATCGAGCTAAAAGCTAAACTATTGGTTTGAACATTTTGAAAAAATCATGATGGTAGTAGTTATACCAAACTTACAAAAAAATTCTACCGGCTAAGTTTGCTTGAGTATTTAAATAGCACAATCCGGACAATTTAGACATAAAAGTAGTGGTCAAATTAGGTACATAAATTCCGACAAAGCTGAATTTTGGTGGAGACCTTCCTTACACCATTAGGAATAAAGTGTCAAAAGTCCCCATTGATCCCATGTGTGCTGAATACGTTCTATTTGGGGTCAAAGGTCAAAATATGAGGTTTTTTGTTTTTCTTTTCGAATAAGTAGATCTTAAAATTATCTACAACAATGGTCCGTTCACTTTGTAGAGGTAAACTAGAATATTTTCCTAGTTAGAGGAGAAGCAATGTAAAAATAATAATATTGTTGCTCATTGTATACTATTGTTCCCGAGCGAGATGTAAGTAGTTACATTCTAAATTTTATTCAAACCCTTTCAGCCATTTTAGCGTGAACGATTAACAAACACACAAGCGCAACTCACAAAGTTAGCCAATTTTTTCATTTTGACATGAGGCCTGTGTCCAGCAGTGTGTGATGCAAATGTACTGAATTTCTGAACAGTACCATTCATAGGGTCGTTTTTAGGATCAAATCCACCATTTTTGGTACGATACTAAATGAGGATTGCGTGGTCAAACCCGATAAGTAAGTCGAAATAATTGACTGTTGAGAAAAAAACACTGTGTAGAAGTTTAAATTCGAAGATTTTATGAATTATTAGATCGAGTTATTGGGTTTGACCAGGCAACTCTCAACCCCTATATACACCTAGCGGACAATCCTTCAGCGTCACCAAACTACTGTTAAGGAATAGAATACTGACATGGAGTAGGATATTTGGGTTGGCATGCTGTTATTTTTACTAAGCAGGTATACCTATATAAAGTGTAAGACTGTTCATGAACCTTTTAGTGAATTAGGTGAAGTTATATTCCAAACATATTCAAAAACAATTCCGTGCTGCGTGCTATCTAGACACGAATTTTTCCTATGCATACATATCTCAGGTTGCTTATTTCTACTTTGCTACTTAAGCAGCAGCACGTTCGTGTCTAGATTCCTGTCCAGCAGCGGTGTAGGGGTTATAACACGCAGCACGGAATGCTGAGGACCTGGGTTCGATTCCCAGTGCTGGTCTCTTTTTCTGGTTTTTCTGTGCATCCATGTGTCAGTTTGTATTTTCGATATGGTTTCACGGGATACCTGTAAAAGTAACAAATTTGGAGTTGAAATAAAAAATACAAAAAAACTCCGAAAAACCAATCATAATCCAAACATATTTCCGACATTCCTTTGAGAACGTTGAAGCTAGTTTACTAGCAGCGTAACGGATCTAGAAGTACCTATCTAACTACTTCACAAGTACCTACGAAGCTAACTAAACAGGTGTTCGTATTCAAGGTCTCGTCAAGTAAGAAGTATCGATGTTTAAAGATTCATAGAGATACTTTCGGAAGGTTGGTTTCTTTAGACACAAAGCTATGACTTTATTGAATACTTTTAAAGGACATGGTAGCCTTGTGGTTGACCTAAGGCCTATGGCCTATCACAAGCACAGATTTTTGCGTTAGGGTATAAACACCCTCATTGTTTTCAAGTGACCTTAGCGTTTTTCGAAATTTGAGTGCGAAAAATTTTGAAAGTTTGTAGAAGTTTTTCGAAATTTCGATTTTTCGATGATTTGTAGAAGATCTACGAGTAGGTACCTATCTAACTACTTCACAAGTACCTACGAACCTAACTAAACAGGTTTTGGTGTTTTAAGTGGTGTATATCATACAGGTATGCACAATACACAGTTATCACGGCACAGATATGTCTGGGTTACACTTACGTGTGGAGAAATAGAAGGGAAAAGAGAGGGAATTCAGCTCTGCAAAGCGTTATATACTGAACCCATTCGTCATTCCGTTCAGAGTGAACAGAATGTTTTTGCGACTGGCTCAACCAATCAGTGGCCCGATCTTCGCTAGAAGACCGGGTCACTGTGGCCACCATAGACACACGTAAATGATTCGGCATCCAGGCTTTCTGCCCAGGAGTGAGTGGCGTTTCAGACGCCACAAGGTGTTCAATTCAAGGTCTCGTCAAGTAAGAAATATCGATGTTTAAAGATTCATAGAGATACTTTCGGAAGGTTGGTTTCTTTAGACAAAGCTATGACTTTATTGAATACTTTCAAGGACATGGTAGCCTTGTGGTTGACCTATGGCCTATGGCCTATCACAAGCACAGTTTTTGGGTTAGGGCGTAAACACCCTCATTGTTTTCCAGTGACCTTTGCGTTTTTCGGAATTTGTGTGCAAAAAAATTTGAAAATTTTTGTAGAAGATTTTCGAAGGTATAACACAAAGAAATCTGTACACTGCAATTTTTTAATGAGTGTTAAGTTTCCAATCCGCACCAGATTCGCGTCAGAACTAAATCTTTCCATCTTATTCTGAGACTATAAATACCTACCTACCTAAGTAAGTCATAGTTACGCCAGGGGGATATTTTTTAGACGAAGGCGTTATAATCTGGGTAGTAATTCGTCAAGAAATAACGTTATAGGTATTACTTAATCGTAATTAGTAACTTATTCACCTTCAATAGGTAAGCATGGTAATCTGAGGTGAGCCAAGTTATCAAGCTTGAGCTGGAATGCGCGTAGTCTTAGGCTTGGCTTTCTGACATCATATGTATTACGTCATGCATTGAACACCACACGTCCTCTATAAGCGGCGTATAATTAAACACAGGGTTACACATTTAATAAATTATGGAGACCATGCCGCTCGTTCGTTACACGAAGGTCTTTGTGTTGTTAGAATTTGGAACTTCCCGTCCTAGTTCTGTTTAATGGATAAGCGGATGAAGGGGTGGCACACGCTGCGATGGACACCACCGCAACTGTTCTGTGTAGTAGTAATAAATGTAGATAATGACTGTTTGAACCGCCAGTCTTACATGTCGTCTTACACCTAAGTATATAATAATAGCATGAGTGACTGACTGAAAACAGCTCACTTCTTTTTTTCGTATTAGCCATATTGAAGCCCGATAACCATTTCAGCCATGGCAGCAATATAATCGAATTGAATGCTTTATCCTCTTTGAACGATTAATACGGCCACGCTCGTTAAATATTGCGGAAACAGATGTAAGTAAAAAGAAGATATGGATAATTCTACATCGAGTTTCTAGATGCAGTTCAGTGGGTTTTCCACTGACGTGATTTAAGAAATCGATCAGCCTTATCAGATAATTCCGTCTGGTGATTCTAGTGTGCATTTGCAAGTCAATAAAATAAAATCAAACCGTTTCAGGTACAGACTGTTCAGCAAGAATTAGAGGTGTCCATCGTCAAAATACCGTGCATAAGGATTGACAGATGAATACTTAACGGGCACGTAGGTACCTGATAACATCAAGTACCCTGGTTGAAAAAGCAGACCACGCGAGGGCATTTTTAATTAAAGTTTAATGACGACCGAATGGCCAAGTGGTTAGAGAACCTGACTACGAAGCTTGAGGTCCCGGGTACGATACCCGGCCGGGGCAGATATCTGTATAATTAATACGAATATTTGTTCTCGGGTCTCGGATCTTTTAATATGTATTTAAGTGTGTATTTATTTATATAAGTATGTTTATCCGATGTCTGGTATCCATAATACAAGCTTTGCTTATTCTGGGACTAGGTCAATACGGTATTTGATTATTTTTTTTATATGCTTTATAAATTAAAACTTCACAATGCCTGTTATCGAATAGAAAAACAATTTTTAATCTACCTTTACAAATAACAAAGTTATAAAGGTTTGAAATTCAAGATTAGACAGAGAAAGACATACTGGCATGAGACGTCACACGCCAGTACCGCCATACTTGCTGCATAGAGAAAAGCGTTTGAGAAAAAGACCGGTATATAGATTTAAAAAAAAACACTATAAATCCAATTTTCAACCGATTTAAGTTTTCTCTTCGCTAAACACTGTCTGTATATCTATATTTCTATAATAATATTAAGAAATGGAAAATTCAGGAGTTGTCAAATACCGTATTGGTGTCAAGTGTCCCATGATATTTATTTATTTAAGTATTTATTTATTATTTATCTTTTCTATACGCTGATAACATATAAATGAAGACAGGTTGGGTTACTCAACCTCATCTGCACTTCAAAGCATAGGATCATGTTTGATTACAATCTATGATGTAAAATCAGTATGCAACCTCGTTGCAAAATCGAATTCCGTATATAGTGCCTCTACAGTTGGAATGAATATTTGTGAAATTGAATGAATAACAAATCGTGAGACAAAGGTGAAGTATTTAAGTAACGTTCTAAGTTTTAAGTTCAAATTACAATACATGTAATGAGCATTACATTTGTATTGTACCTACTGGAGACTTTTTCATTCCGAATTCAAAACCTCTCTATTGACCGCTTTTCAACAATGTTTGGCATTCTTAACTTTCTACGTACCTAGTGACTTTTCAAAGATGTAATCGCGACTGTTCAAATAATTGTTTCTTAATAAACTTCATTTAAATTGCCATCGCCGTAGAGCTCTTATGTTACATTTAAATTATGTTCTCGCTGCGTGTCACACGAGACCAAAGTTTTTTGCATCTCGTGTGTTTGAATCCCTTGCTGCACTCAGGATTAACCTAGACTCCTTCGCTTACTCGGGATTCAAAATCAACACTCGCAACCAAAAACAACTTTGCTCTCTTGTTGCACAAATAACTATTGTGCTAACACTTGACTGACACGGCAAATGTTTGGTCTTTATGGCGCCATCTTCTACCGAATAGATGAATTATTGGATACCCCGACTCACTACGGACCTAAACTTATAACGACATCTTTTATCGGACAGGTAAATTACGGTAGAAATTTTAAAAATCGCATACAGGATGCAGTAATCGTTAAGTGTAGCCAGGCGATTATTTAGAAAAGTTTAAACTGATATCGAAAGTACCTACGTTACCCAATGAGTAAAATCACATCAATTTTTTTAAATCAGAAATGTCCCATATTTTTACTTCAAACCCTCCCATACGCGGTACGCCGTTAGTTGAAAGGCTTTAGTTTAAAATGCCTAGTCATTTCACCATTACATTATGATTCATTAATTATTTGATTTAATTCACTTATCCATATCAATCAATTATCACTTTCAAATGTTAAGAAAAGTTTATTTAGAAACATTGATAAGGGCCCATCAATGTATCGCACAACAAGGGTACTGTTGGGACTTTAGCTTGGTTTGAGCTAGGTATAGGGTCTACGCGCGTGGAGTTAAACTTCTTTGAATAAAAAGGATATTTCTTCAGTATCTTGTTTTATTGTTGTTATAATAATACTTCTACACAGATAGGGCTGGACCTAGCTCAGGCTGTCGGGAGCAATCTGTGTAAAAGTATTATTATTACAACAATAAAAAATACTGAAGAAAATCCTTTTTATTTAATGAAGTTTAAAGCCACGCGCGTAGACCCTATCCTAGCTCAAACCAAGCAACAGTCCCCACAAGTGCTGGGGGTAGGCGGGCGCGGTCGATGTACTTTTTAATGTTTTAGCTATCGCTTCAGAGGACGATGGAGTGCACAATCACAGCGATATATGAAGAATTTGCGCTGAAAGTCGAGCTTTGATGTAAACAGACCACTCAAAGGTTGACTAGCAGAGATCCCTGCAGGGATAAGTCCGCCTTTGTACTTAACACTTTACTTCTTTTATGTAACCTTTTTGTACAATAAAGAGTATAAAAAAACAAACAAACAGAGCGCATGAAAAATGAAACTGTGGCAAATGTATTAATTTGTGAAAAAGCAACTGAGTTATTTTTTTCTCCTCTATCCCAGTGTTAGATAGAATTTGCGGGCCGATAAAGTTTACTCGCAGAGAAGAATAACGAAGATGGCAGAAAAATTCGCAGGATACTCGGATGTGGATGATTTTATCCATCAATTCGAAACTATTGCTCCCTACAGCCTGAGCGGCTGGACCTATATCTGTAAAAGTATTATTATAACAACAATAAAACAGATACTGGAGAAATATCCTTTTTATTTAATGAAGTTTAAAGCCACGCGCGTAGATTCCACGTACCTAAGCTCTTACCTAGCTACAGTCCCCACAGTACCTATATACTATATACCTATATTCTCCACATTAACGGTTTTACTAACGTGTTGATAAATATTCGTAGTTAGGTAAACGTCCGAGTGCACGACACGCTAATGCCCAATAGATAACATCTTGCTGTCATCTCTATTGCTAATGACATAAGATTAAAGATGCCAACTATTGGGACAGTGATGAGCACTCGTACGTTTACCTTATTACTTGGTCCTCACAAAGGAGCCCAGCTCACATGAGCCTAGGTTATGTGTAAGTACACCTACAGCACTCACACAGTGACAAGTGACATTACTTTTGTTCGACTAAAGGATGTGTCAACAAAAAGTACGAGAATAGTCAGCAAAAAGTCTCATAACATCAATATATAGAGGTTGTAGTTATTCAAGTTTAAATCTTATTCGATTGAAATTTAGGTATGAACGAAAATTGATTATACCTACCCAACCATAAAGGATCTTAGAACTACATATATTTTGTCTATTACGTTTTTGCATAAGCTACTTTTTAAGAATGTGCAATGCACAAGCATTTTGTTCGCTAAGCGAGCATTAAGCCTTTGTCGACAGCATGCTAAAAGGCCTTTGGAACTTTCCGAAAGTCGGCTAGGAAGGTTTTATCGCCATGGTAACAACTCCATTGAAGCCGGTATCGATCAGCTTGTATGTACTTACATATTGTATGTACTGGCCATGGACACCCACAGACACGAAAGAAGTCCCTGCAGCATAAACAGTGATGCTATATTAAATACTTTTAATGTTCCCCGGTTGACTTTTGACATCGAATTCGTCGAGTTTATTGAAAACGTGCAGGTGGTAGGACCTTGCGCAAGGTCCACCATCTTGCTCGCTAATCCTGCCGTGAAGCAGCAGTGCTTGCACTGTTGTGTTTCGGCGTGGAGAGTAAGACAGCCGGTGAAATTACTGAAACTTGAGGTATCCCATCTGGTGTTGCAGATGTTTATTGGCGGTGGTGATCTCTTACCATCAGGAGACCCACTTGCTCGTTTGCCATCCAGTCGAATAAAAACAAAACGTATTTATTTAGAAAAATCTGTTTTGGATCAATTTTGACCGGTATTTTTATCCAACGTTTATAATATTTATGTATTCTATTCTATGTTAGGTACTTATTAAGTCTTAGGTACTTATAAGTCTATTGGTTTAGTTTAACGAATCTTCATTAGTTTCGAACGCCTTTTATACTTACAAGCTCAAAATGAGCTTAAGTTACTAAACTTAAATTCCATGTGAAGATATGAGGTCGCCTGTCGCATAAATGCTTTGCACACCTTTTGTGAATTATTAAATAGAAATGACAAACATCATAAAAAATAATGAGTGACTTTCCGTATAAGTACTTTGCAGAAATAATTAGATAGTTCAGATAGTCCACATGTGGTTATTCCACTGTCGTGATCTGAACACATCAATGCAAAAGCGGACAACAAGCTCAAAACATTTTAAAATTACTTAGGTTATAATCAAACTAAGCAACTATGCTAGGCGTTTTGTTGTTCCGATACGCGTTCTTTAAATATCTGACACGTCCTTCCGGCCATAGAAATAGAGTCGTATCAGATGTATGCACGCTTGTTGTGTCATATAATTATTGGTGCCTGTACTACAATTGCAAGAATAGTTACTTTTAAAGGTAAAATTATTTCTATCAAACTGAAAATTAGGTTTAGGACCTATATTTTTAAATAGGTTATAATGAACGCAGCTTCTTTAAACTGTAATACTTGCCTTTAAATTTAATTATTTGTCTTCTGAATTAATAAATCAGCGACTTATTTTAAACGCCTAATAAATACTTTTCAAGCGACTGACTTAACTTTCGTGTTATGGTGGGCCAACAAACGTTTAAATCCAGCTTTCACTGAAACACAGCACAATTAATCGTCGTTTAAATTAGTAGAGAGACTCAAAATTAGCTGAGCACAAGTGCTCACAGTCAACATTAGGACAGTTTGGCATATTTCAAGTGACTGCTTTCAGTATTTTTCAGTATTACTCTGAATATGCCACTATAGTGACTAGGGAGCTAATTTTATTAAGTCAGGGACTTAAATAAAATTAACACGGAATAAAAATAATCCAACTATTCTACTATGAATATTTTTTATATTGCATTCCAGAGTTGCATTCTTGTAATAAAAACATACTGGAAAAAGTATTAAGCATTTATTTACAGAAATTCTATAAAAGTCAAACAATCAAAAGGTAATATAATTGCAATCTGAAACTTTAAACTTACAATACATACAAAATTATGCTATGATTTTTAACGAATATTCTTTCAAATAATCGGCACGTTTCGAATTCATTTGTCTATTTATAATTATATAGACATAGCACAAATCATGTCTTTTTTAGGCGAATAAGTATATTTAAAAACGAAACCTGCATAGACAAGATACCTTACATAATGTATCCCAGAGAACATGATGAGTTGATAATTCAATGTCCCTACGTCTTAATTTTTATAATGAAAAAAAAACTTCGCTAATGAGTTATAAATCGAAGATGATATCCGCAGCAGAGAGTTCATGTAATCCAAGATTAAGTTAATTGTACTCTTTAAGAGATGATTCGTTTCTTAGGATTAGGTTAGACTCTTGAGTAAGACGAGTATTACAGACAAAATAAATACGATGGACGGATAATATAAAAACTTGGTTTGACTAAGCCAGCTGCAGAGCACAAGTTATTGCACGCGTGGAAGTCACTTTTATTTAGCTAAATAGGTAATAACTGTAGTATTACCGTACTCGTACTTACAGAAAATAATCAATTTGCTATACTCTGTCTGTAAAGTGTCGATTACGGTAGATACTAAATAATGTGTCGAAAGATGAAAGCTTACAAAATGATGAAATAAATTGCTTACAGATCCAATGCGTATGACATTGATTACGCGTTTACCTATATCTAGCGATAAATTATACATACATAAATCAAACGTCACAGTTCGTGTTAGTTTATCTATGGAAAAGCTATGAATTACCAATATCTTAAACAATGAACATCCTACTGAAATGTAGGTAGATAGATATACCTAAACTTTATTCTTTCACAACGCATGCACACACAAATACAAACAAGTGAAACAATGTAAAAACATTAATTTTGTTGTATCTAAGCTATAGGTGCCAAGTTTTGTGAAAAGAAAAGCGCTGACTCAGCATAAAGCTGCGGAGGCCGCAGCGCTGATATTCTACCTGAACCAACTGAGACAAACCTGTGGAGCACGTATACATATGAAGACAAAACAGCGTAGATTGGATGACATACATACATAAATTGTGAAAAACTAGGTAAAATTCAATGCTAACACAAGCAAATGTGCGAATGTTGGAGCTTGTGATGAATGACCTAGCCCCCGTGCTTTCGCGCCTTTACTGAGAAACATTTGTGCGATCATCACAAAGCACTGTTCTGTGCATGAGCCTGCGTATAAATTAGACCTATAGAAGATTATCAGCTTGCAGTGCCCGTAGCAAAAGCATTGATCAGATGTACGATATGTATCATATATTGTGTTTAAACAAACGCAGAAAAATTAAGTAATAACATTTTTGTGCGTCTGCTAATATACATAATTTACAGTCGCGAACCGGGAGTGCTGAGCCACTTGCTACTGTTCGTAATTTAGCCGTGTAATGCTTTTCTGGTTTAATTAATGACAATATTTACTACGCTTGTGTATATCCCGGCTAATTTATGAATAAACACTGTCCACGATAAAATCCGTGCATGCCTGATCTGGTGTATCTTTGTAATTAATGCTTATTTACAACTTTTTTGTAATAGTTAGCAGTTATGAAAATACATAATAAAAATACAATCACAATAAAATATTAGAGCGTCTGTGAGTTTTAGCTTTATGTATTTCACTGTGCCTAAATTGCTTTGTACAGCGCTTTTTGATAATCTTCACTCGTTTTCAGCTTCAATGCCACAATTGTATTTATATTTTCACAAGCTGTTTTACGCTCATTAGGATATTATCTTTCGAATAAAAATCATGATGTTACTGTTTTCTACCTGGGGGAGTCGGGAAACTTTTGTAATCTAAGCACCAAACGTAGTTTTTATATGAGAGGCATTTTTCTGTCAAAAAGGCAAATTCACCAAAGTTAAAACACTTCCAAACTACCTCAATCTGAAGTCAATTCGAAAAATATTAGCTGTCGTGAAAAGACAATGGTATAAGCTATAAATCGGCTGGTCAATTTTTAAAAAAATATATAAACTACATAAAACCTAGAAAAGACCGTGAGAAGACGCTGTACAAAATAATTTAGGCACAGTCTAATATATAAAGCTAAAACTCACAGACGCCCTAACTTTTTATTATGGTTATATATATATTATGTAGTTTCATAACCACTTATTACTTAAAAAAATGCTGCTTCTAAATTAGCATTCATTACAAAGATAAACCAGATCAGGCAGGCCCGGATTTTATCGTGTACACACTTTAGTAGCGAGTAGCTCAACCATCACGGTTTGCGAAGATATGTTCGTGCACCACGCAACAGATTTTGGATCTTTTGTGACGAGTGTGTTTTTGCAATTAGAAAATACAGCGAAATCTGGATGTTATTAATAAAACACATACCGTCTATATACTGATCATTACGTTTGCGCAATGCATTTTATAAATCGTAAAGGGTTAGGTACCTCTTATAGTCTTTGGTTACCGTGTATACAGATTATTTCAGTTAGAGACGGGATTATTAAATAATAAAACGTAATTTGCAAACAAATACGAATATGTAAATTGCCGTTTCAGTTAGAGGTAGTAAATAAGCGTTATCTTAGTTACAGAGATCCTAATATTGATCTGGAACGCAATGAAAATAATAAGACAAACGTTTTTTTTAGATATAGTCTCAGTAAGAGTTTTTTAAGTCTAGTCTCAGTTACTGTCAGTTTTATAAGGGTAATAAAGGCGGTAAAATCGAAAGAACTAATAATAGACAAATATATCTCTTTAGTCCAATTAATAGAGGTCATTTAGGGCATGTGTTATGTGCAGTATTAGTCCCAGCTATAGAGGTTTTCTAATTCAGGAGTCACTTAGCCAAGTGTCACTGTAATTGACTTATCTCCCTAAACTATACTCAACGCCGTATTCAGATTCCAAAAAAGTTACCAAAGATGTACATTAATGTAGGTATTCTTAATCCATTTGTGTCCGAAATATCGAGAAACGAGTGTTACAATTAATTTGACCGCTAATTCAAACCTTAAATTAAACGTAGTATTTGTTATTTAATACGAGAATCAGAGGGACAATACGACACGAACTGCGATTTCGAATTTTTAATACAAGCTTTTTTGCCGAATGTACTTTTTGTTGACTGTACTTGCATTGTCGTCTAAACTACATATCTGTACCAAATTTCAAGTCGGTACTATTAACTATTGAGGAGTTCCCTCCGGCAGAGACGATCCTGGCAGGACCACTAAGATTTCACTACTAGATTATTGTATTGTCACCAAATTTACATAAGTATTCAAAAGTTCAAGTCGATCGGACCACTGGAAGTGGGTCAAATTTAGCTTTCAAGATTTGACCCACACACAATAAATAAATAAACAAATAGGGCAAGTTAATGAAAAGCTTCTAAAAATATCGCCGAAATGTAAGCACTTGTGCAAGTATTTCGAATAAAAAACAATTTGTATTCTCATCCTCTTTGGTTCAGGCTGTTTGCTTCTGAAGCCATTGACCGCAACTTGCCGCACGCGGCAAAAAAAAAATCTGTCAGCGCAGTTCATTCGCGGGAAATTCGGCGGACTTCGTATGTTATGTAATTAAATAATAAGAAGCTCGACTAGTGTGAATAATTTTTAAACTGTATTATAAACCTTAAATACTTAGTATGATTTTTTTAGAATAAAAAACAATAGGCAAACATAGTGATTAATACGGTGTGGATTTGGCGAGCGCTTTATCAAAGTTGGTTTCATTGAGGTGGTTTATTAATTTTGCACAAAACGAATAAACCACACAATCAGACAGTCACTATATTATACTGTCGAAGCTTTTATAAAACATCATTAAAATCGCAAACTTAAAGGTAAATATTCAAACGACATAGCTACCCGTTGCTAGTCGACTCGGTCGCCTTAGCAACGAGTAATAACGCCTAGCAACCAAAAAACGCTGAAAAAAAACACGTTTCTTGTATGACGACCCCCTTTAATTTGTAACTTTATTTTATTTTGAGTATTTGTTGCTATAGCGGCCACAGTAATACATAATCTGTGATAATTTCAAGTGTCTAAGTTTTAAGAGATAGAGCCCTGTGACAGACGGACAGACGGACAGACGGACAGACAGACAGACAGACAGCGGAGTCTCAGTAATAGGGTCCCGGCACCCTTTGGGTACGAGCCCTAAAAATGATTAACTCGAAAGGTCGTTAAAATTGAACAACACGAGGAAAATTTTTTGACCACATTGTCTTAATAATAAATTATAGGGTAGTTAAATAAGCAATAAAATGCAGGTTAAAGCGAAATACATTATTCAAGATTAATAAATCAACCACTGTATAAGATCCTAAGTATAAATAAAATAAATTGATTTCGAATGACTTAACCTACTACAAATGCATTCGAGAGATTGCATAGCTTAGTCATTCAGGCTCCATCGAGTATAATTTAGCTTTCTAACACTTAATTTCATCTCGAGGTCTTGACACTTCCATTTTCATTCAAGTACTAACATCTTAGACTTCCTTTAACGGTAAACGTACATGGTTTATATAAAGTCTATAAAAATATATTTAGTCAGGTTATTAGAGTTCAACACCCATAAAGTTAATATTGTAAATTTTTAACATCAAAATTGTAAGTAATATTGCAACCGGCGTGATAACCACGACGTTTTGATTATTATTATACATAGGATGATTTCGTAGCTTAACACTTGTACATATATAGACTGAAACTCGACACAAAAAATAATTGCACCTAAACATAGTCCTCGCATAATTCTAATATTTGTTTTTTCTCAAACATGACATGAAATATTGACGTTGTGTTACAAGTAATAGGCCGGAAAGTATCGCGCTGCAGGCGCTGCGGCTCAGCTGCCTGCGCGCGGTCACTCCAGCGGCCTGCAAAGCGATTTCATACAAATTTCCCGCCCTCGGCCGGCAATGCGACCGTCTTTTGCTTCAACGCGAGCTGCGGCGCGGCCCGCGCCCGCCAGCAGCCACACAACACGGCGACGGGACTAGCGTCCCGCAGCTTCATTTCTTGTTTTTTTTTATTTCATCATGTCATGTTTGAGAAAAGCACTATAGAAGCCTCGACCGGAACGCGGGGTTGCCGGCCTCTACTAATGTACTATTACTAAACTACATAATTATTACAACAACAACAAAAAATTAAAATACAGTACCCGTCAAAAGTTTAAGTGCACTCTGTGATTTCGGTTGAATGAAGTTTTAACGCATTAATTTATGAAATTATTTAATAGTATTTTTCTCCAACTTGCTCGGAAATGTTCTCATTAATGTTGGAAAAATCGACCGGGAAGTCCATCGTTACATGCGTTGATGCGACAATAATTTAAAAAAAAAGTGAGATTACTTCCCGGACACGTCCAGCAAGTGTTTATTATTGTGCAGGTTTTTTTCTTTTAATTTCAACCAAGACCGGAACCTTTACCAAACAGCCAACCAATTGTCCAATAATCACGTACAAAAACAGAGTTAAAAAAAACTTTGTTTTCTGCGTTTAGCTAATGCCAATAATGATTGTGTCCAAATCATAATAAGGTGTATTTAGATTTAATTAGCTTCTCGGACTGCTAAATATTTTGCAATAAAGGTATATTTTTTAATGTTGTGCGTTTAGGAATTGCCGCTTTAACTAAAAGTAAAAATGTATAATATTTATATTTACTAATCCTATAAGTTTTCTCTTATGACGAGAGCCACAACACAAGTTTTTAACTAAATAACTTTTGCTACTAGAGGCCACTTAAACCAATCTTTATATCGTTAGTTAATTTAATATGAAAACCTAATTTCGCAGAGTGAACTTAAACTTTTGACCGGTAGAGTATTTTTCTAAAACAGTGTACATGCTCACTTATCTAATATAATCCTAAACTATTTACTATTTTTGATTCCGTTCTTTTGTTTGTTAAATTCGTTGAAGAGGTCTTGGACGTCTTTCAGGGACCTTTCGATCTGTTTTACAAAATTAGACGAGCTCTGTAACAAAACAAAAAATATTTATTGCGTTTCATTTTCTGTTCTCAATAAACACACGGTGTGTACTACGAACAAATAATATTATATTTATTATTTGTTCGTAGGGTGTATATAATATTATTAGCCTCTTGTCTGTGTGGATAAGGATCCGTACCAAATTGAAGGCAATTTTTTTTTTTTTTTTTTTAATATATTTACATCAGCATAATTTGTTTTTAATAAAACAAATGAGACTAGAATGCAGTTTTTTTAGTATTCACATAAGAGGGGTAAGCCATCACACGTCATCATAGTCAACTACTTTGATTCCTAGGGCACTACAAAACTTTGACATACAAACATTTACGTCATTCGATAAGCGCCGTCATAGATAGACAAATAAAATGTTTTCTCAAACATGCTTGGAAATGTGTGCGTTAATGTCACGAAATGAAGAAATGAAGTTTCTCATTTATGGCTCCCTACATTACTTCTTGGCCTAAGGCCAATAAAGAATGTATGAAAATCCATTATTGTCCGCTACTCTAACTTTTTAAATTTGCTTACTAACATTAAACTGAGAAAGGAAAAATTACAAACAGCCAACCACCACTAGACTAAGCATAGTTTCGACATAAAAAAAAACAAAATTTGTATTACTATATTTGTTAGAGGTTAAACATGGTGCTCGAATAACTTGTTAATATGGCAAGTTTAAAAAATATAAAAAGGCGGCAAACTCGACCATCACTCCCTTAATTTATGGCCTCTGCAGTAATATACTATAAAAGTTCTATGAAGGCTCAGGAATTAAATTGGTTGACTGTACAGTGTACACTAATCTATAATCTATGCCCCGACAAGAGTCCGTAATGCGATGGGCCTTGTAACCCAATATTTCAACGCAATACTGAAAGGTTTCAGGAGGCTGGACGGTTTAAAATGCACTACCTACACATTGAATAACTGAACACATGTCCGATATGGTTATACTTCGATCACGCAATGGTATTAATAGTTTTCTCCTAATAACTGCTGGAGCAGATTAATGAGGGCTATCGCGTATGAATTCGCCACTAGAGGCGCTAGTGTAGCGTGAGGTCTCCGAAATGTCAAATCTCATAGTTATTGGGTGAGCTACGCGGGTTTATTTATAATTAGAATAATTTTGTGAATATTTTGCAATATCTGAAATTAATTATGGCAAATATGCGTTCCGGGGCAATGAATGTCTGTGTTTTGAGACAGTTTTGTCTTTCGGAAACCTTTGTCCTCCCTTTTTTTCGAACAAAACGGGGACTATGCAACACTGTGGCATGCTCGGATATTTTACTGGTACGGTTTTAAGGTGTATTAAATATGATTTTAATCTAAACTTTGTTTTCACGCCCGTAATAACAGACTTTGAAAGCCATACTTAAAAACCTCTCGCAACAGTGCGCCATCTAGTGAGACAAAAAACGATAGCCCTCATTGATGCATTATCTATATTGTAGATATCGATGGCATAATAGCACACCTGCATTAATATCTGACATGTCCTATCAGATATAGAAATAGAGTCGTATTAGACATTAGTAACTGAATCACTTACAGTTTTGGGGCAGCTCTTTTTGCTGGAGACGTGGAAGAAGACTATATCCTCGCCAGCGATGATGTACGACACGCCGTACCCGTCGTCAGCCACCGGGCCGAAGCCGCCGCCCGCGCTTATGCATTTTGGGTGCTTCTTCAGATCCAACGTGCTAGTTTGTCCTGGTTAATAAAAAAATACAATACATCGTGTTATTTTTGATATCCGTTAACTGGGGACAATCTACAGGTTAAATTAAGTTAATTTCTCTAAGACACTAGTGACCTAACACTTAGGGGCTGTTTCACCATCCATTGATTAGTGTTAACTGACGGTTAAATGTGATGCCGTCTCTATTTGTTTTGTTCGAATAGACGGAGACGGCATCACATTTAACCGCCAGTTAAGACTAATCAATGGATGGTGAAACAGCCCCTTACTGTTTAAAAGATAATCAAGAGTTAAGATTATTCATTACTAGCAGTAAAACAGCATAGAGGTCCTTAATTTATGTTTTTTTTTCAAAGTTAAATATGTGGATGTTTTTGGTGCCTTTCTTATGTGTCAGGTCAATGTCACTTGTCAAGTTTGTTTATTTAACAATTAACAATGAATTTAAAGCTATTACATGCAGGAAAAAAAGTTTTTTGTTTCAAAAAAATATATTTTTTTCAATTTCGCGAATAAGTTAGGTATTAGGTAGTTCATATCAATGAACTGAGTCGTCTGTCGAAGTTAACGGATATAAAAAAAACTGCTGTCCTTGTGTTTTAGTATTTATTCCGAATTAGAGTAAAACTAATTTGAACGAATAATATCCCGCCGAAACAATGTTTTTTTCCGGGATAAAAACTATTTTATGTCCTTTCAAGTTCTGAAACTATCTAGAGGTACATACCAAATGTCATTTAAATCGGTTCACTGGTTTAAGCGTGGAGAGGTACCAAACAGACAGTTACTGTCGCATTTATAATGTTAGCAAGTATAGGCTGTAAGGAAGTAATGATGAAGTTTTAGTCATATTGATTTCAATAATCAGATTAACGGTTCAAAATTAAAATTCAAAATTTAAATCATTTATTCAGTAAATAGGCCGCTATGGGCACTTTTACACGTCATTTTTAGGGTTCCGTAGTCAACTAGGAGTCTGTTTGTCTGTCCGCGGGTAAGCTCAGAGACCGTTAGTACTAGAAACAATAAAAAAAAGTAAAAAAAAATTTTTTTAGGGTACCTCCCATAGACGTAAAGTGGTGATTTTTTTTTCGACTAACCCTTTATTGTGGGGTATCGTTGGATAGGTTTTATAACCATTGGGGGGTCGCTCAGACAATTTTTCTATTCAGTGATCTGTTTGCGAAATATCAACTTTAAAGTGTAAACTTTTGGGTGGACATTTAAAAAAAAAACATAATGGTAGTAAATATATCAAATTTACAAGGAAATTTATAGCGGCTACGATTGCTTGAGAATTATTAGTAGTTTAAGAGTAAATAGCAGCCTAAGGTATAAAATATACCTAAACTTGGAAGATTCAGTACACAATACGAAATCCTTAGAAAAATATTATTTGTCTTTTTCGTACTAATGGCTACGGAACCCTATCCTGGGCGTGTACGACACGCTCTTGGCCGGTTTTTTATAAACTACCAGCGCTTTCGGAAATACCATCATTGCCAAGAAAAATGCGCCGCAAAAACTTGGCAGAAAGTCATTTTTTCAAAATAAAATAATTACAAATAAAATACTTAAAAACTACAGTATACAATTAAAGAAAAAAATACAAAAAAAATACAGGGATGTTTGGGGTACAAAACTAAACACTAACTATATCTACGTTCAGTAGAAGTGTAGAATGCTTCCATCGTCATAAATTAATATATATATATATATAATTCTGAAATATACATTTCAGGTCAAGTAACCATTAAGCTTTTGGATTCCGAAGGCAAACTCACGTCTGCCGCCCCCAAAGTTAGCTCACACGCACTCATGTCATGCTCTGAAAGCAGAGCGGTACCGAGGGCATGGTATTTGTTTTTTGTTTATTCAACTGGATGGCAAACGAGCAAGTGGGTCTCCTGATGATAAGAGATCGCCACCGCCCATAGACAACTGCAACACCAGGGGGATTGCAGATGCGTTGCCAACCTAGAGGCCTAAGATGGGATACCTCAAGTGCCAGTAATTTCACCGGCTGTGTTACTCTCCACGCCGAAACACAACAGTGCAAGCACTGCTGTTTCACGGCAGGATTAGCGAGCAAGATGGTGGTAGCAATCCGGGCGGACCTTGCACAAGGTCCTATCACCTGCAAAATGCTTGCTAGCTTCCGTTCCCATAAGCTCTATGGGATCGTTTTGGGTACTTCGACGTCGCGAACCTGTGACTAGAAATTAAACTAAAAATATACAAGTTTAAAATCCATAAGCTTAACAATATACAGTCTTAAATATAGCAAGGGGATGTATAAAGTCCCTGAGGGTTACTTTATGTAACCTAATTCATGTAGTTGGGTTACATGTACTACTTTTAGTTACTAACTAACTACTTTTAGTACTCGAACTACTTTTAATTAACTACCATGTAATTGTAATCTGAAATCAGATTTCAAAATGCAGTTACCTACGCCCTACACTGAGTATGACAAAACTTCTGCACTCGTGAACGCATCGAGTCTTCATGAGAACCTTCAAAACCATAAGACAAAGATTATGCTCAAAAACCGTTTTGCTTTAGTAGAATACAAAAGTACATTTATAGAGTTCCATGTAACAACAAATACAACCTTAACAATAAATATCGTAACAAATTAGGGTTTTTTTCTATAAATGAAAGACTTCGGTTCCATCGTGACATTTCTATTAGCCTATGAACTTTCTTCGGTCGGGCAAGGACTCCTACTACCCATCCAACACGCACATTACCACAATACGAGTAGCATTCACCGCTAACCCTTCTGCCACAGTCTTAGTTATTATTTAGTATGCTAGAAAAAAATGGCGAATATCATTACGAAATAAAGGCTGACCAGAATTATAAACAACCTCGCCTTATTCCTGTAAACCAATAGAACTAATTTCTTGCACTGTTAACAATAAATTCAAATGTCATCTGTCTATTGCTGTCAAAGATTAACACTGGTCGCGCGTCGTATTTTAAAGTGTTATTTTTTGTTTTTGTGCCGAAGATTATCCATAGCCTTGAAAGGAAAATAATTCACAATGTATAAAAGTATTTGTCATAGAAAAAGTCTGAGGATTAGAAAATATTCCTTTAAATAACATCACCGACACCGTTGTCAATATGACTGGTAGGTACCGTTTAGTAAGTTTAAAGAATGTTGCAATATAAAACGTAGAAGTGCTGCCCTCGCGTCAGGTTTTTTATATTCCTGGTCAGCCTTTACATATAAAGGAAAATGAAATGTCAATAGGAGAGAAACGTCATGGCTCCGTACAGGTTCTCTTAATAATTCTGATCCACTGTCTGATAACTGATGACGCGGTCGCTTGCATAGTCATACTAAGCAGAGGGTCGCACCCGGTCGCGATCGCCAACATCGGTAAGCCACCTTAACATAAGAAAGTAGACCGGCGTCATAGAACAGATGCTTAAGCTGACTACACATTACGGACAAACGAGATTTAAGGAGTTGACTGCCAATCTTCAATAACGAAATTAGACGATAAGAGGTAAGTAATCCACGATCTTAGAACTTACCGTGCGGGGTTTGACTGGTGGAGAGCCTCCAGGGCTCATTGAACACCTCTTGGAGGAATGGCGAATCCAGCTCCAGGTATTTGGAGACCACGTAGAGGCAAAAGAGGTGGCGGTCGATGCCGCGCCCAGCCATCGCGTCCTGGTAGCCGAGCTGGTGCCGCGCGCTCGCCTTTTGGAACAGGTCTAGGCGTTCCTCAATCTGTCAACAGTTTATTTATTTATTAAGTAAAATAAAATTTACTGAGTATTACAGTTGTAAACCAATACAACCGACCAAATGAGGGCCGGACTTGTGCACCGAGAGGTTCGTACATCCCAATAAACATTATTACCAAATTTCAAGTTCATAGGCCAATGATAAGTTGAAAAATTATGTGTAACAAAATTTGGCAAAAAAGCTAAGTTTGACTTTTCATTGTTTTCTTTTCCGACAATTTGTATGACTTCTGGTTAACATGATGCTTATACTGTAATTGGAAGTCTGTAGCTTCAATAGTTTGGCTGTGCAACATATGAGACAAACGACAGATAGACAGGCACATGAGTGACAGTTATAGGGCTCGGTTTGGGTTTGGATCCTTCCAGCACGAACCATAAAAAACAGACTTACGGTCGCGTTGGGATTTTCCATGGCGGTAACCCAAGCGGAACTTTCCATGGTACAGGGTCTCAATGTCTCGGTCCGGCCTTCGCGGAACAGGCGCGTCATGCTAGCCTCGTATGTCAGGCAGAAGCGACCTGCGTCCCGGTAGTACGAAAGCTGTAGGATCAGCTGGATGAAAGCGTCTGGCGACGTGCGGCATTTCTTCATAAAGCCTGCGGGAGTTAGAACGATGTCAGCGGCCATCCATCTGTCATCTACCATAGAGCCTACTCCATCATTCAGCCACCATAGCAGACTTATTGAGTTACAGTGCGACAAAGATCTCAATGAACATGGGTGACGTTTGCACGAGGGTGCTTTATTTAATTTTTATTATCAAATTATTATTATTATTATTAGTTTTGTATTATTGAACTAAAACAGTTACTTTGCTCACCCGCGACCTTAAGATAGCTACGTTTATGCAAGAAATGTGTGTTCATGCATTTGTTTCACCTCCACACTGTAAGAACACACACAATCACACAAACCCAACTATCACTACCACCACAATACACTGACGCGTTTCGAGCTCAACGAGTGCTCATCCTCAGAGCCACACAACCGTTCATCATGCTACCAGATTTTAGATGTTTTTAGTAATTTGTATTATTAGTGATTAGTAAGCAACTGACAACTGACTGTCAGATGTGCGATCCGACTGGCGCACGGCAGCACTGTGAAATTAATCGCTCAGACGAGGCAACCGGGTACTTGTAATAGCTTCATACTTAAAATAGGCCAAGAAAAGGAGCTAAACCTGGACATAATTCTATAACTGTACGAAATTCGATTTTCGGATTTCGTAGTAGCCCCTCTGTTACGAGTGTAGAAAGCACTCACAAGTAAATACTAAAAGGCCGCGCGTATATTCAGTTACATTTTAAATTTCTTAGACGTGACATTAACATGTTTAATTTTGGTGGAAACATGATTATACTACACAATAACCCATTAATAAACAAAAAAAATATAGTTACGATTTTTAACTACCAAGATATGCCTACATTATTATTAAAACGTTCAAAATAAATGTTTAATTTTTGCCTTAAATGTTTAAAAAGACGCATTATAGCTTAGAAAGATAGAAAAATCATAGTGAACATGAAACTACCGTGAGACTCACTCATATTAAATGATATTATAACGGATAAGTCACGTCTTAAACCGAGTTTAGCTCGACATGTTTCGGGCTATTTCGTAGCCCTTCCTCTCAGGAGCACGCGACTCGGCGGCTGCCGCTACACCCACACTACGCGCCACCGCTCCAAACTCAACTCTAAACTCGGTTTAAGACGTGAGTTATCCGTTATAATATCATTTAAAAATCATAGTTACCATTTTTGCTTATCTAGATATTGAGATGAGATGAAAACTGTGAAAAAAAACGTAAGGTACTTGCGAATTTGGTTGCAGTTTTATTTTGCTATTAAGTGATCGCATCTTAATGCACCTCAAAATTATACTAACAAGATATTTGGTTACCTATTTTGCTTTAAGGAAAAAGTTAGGTAGTGTACGATATTTCATGATTTTTAAAAAATACGGTTACGACCGCGAATTTAATATATTTAATTAATATTAAATATATCCTTTACTTAATTTTAATATCCGATAAAATAATAAAAACAACGGGTTATTGAGTTATGTCCAGGTCCTTCTATTTTTATGCGCCTAAAAGGCGGAGTGCGCCATACTTTGGTATAACATTCAGAGCTGGTGAAGGACTCAGTGCTCAGTTTTTTTTTCACTCACCTTTGCCATACTTTTTGAACATCAGTATCCTGAGATCGACATCGTTGAGCAGTTTTTGCGCAACTCCGTACGATATATCGATGGCTTTGGTTAGGTCCTCGTTTTCGAGTTCCCATTGGAGACGGATCGGCGCCGGCGGTGGGGTTTCTACGACACCGAGTGTGTTGCCGTCCGGCGCGTAACTATTAAAAAAATTGGAATGTACTTACTTATTGGGAGTACCAAGAACACAAAATTTCAAAAACGACTATGAGTGCAGAATTTATATAATTCTTTGAAATTGGTTCGAATTTGAAATTTGTAAAATGTTTTCTTTAATTATTATATTAATTTCAATTTCGTTCACCACATCGGACGCAGTGACGCCACGGTGTTAAGCCATCTTAACACCCTAAATGTTGACATTTAGCATGTTCTATCGTTATTGTTTTGTATCCTGCATGGACATACTACCTAAACGGGACCGAGCACTTGCAACTCAAAAGCACTATGAACGAGATAGTTAGTACCGATGCCAATTGTCCCTTTCTAAAAGGGCGACAATAAGATTTTTGTTATGTGAGACAAGTTCAATCTTGCAATCTTCCTGCTAATTGTTTATTATAAACACAAAATCTTCTATACATATAATAAAGCTGAAGAGGGTCGAAAGTCTGTATATGGAAGATATCCGAAAAAAAGTTGGCTGGGGATACTTAGAATCGATAACAAAAAACGTTCCAACAGTTTTTAGAATTTTTGTCTGTTTATCTGTTTGTTTATCTGTTTGTCGTTTATTTGACCGCGCATCACGTGAGAACGGCTGAACGGATTTCAATACAAACTTTAATAATCTGTCGAAAAAATGCCCGGGCAAGTTTATGGGCAATATAAATTAAACCCCTAAAAGGGGGGATAGCCACTACACTCGATTGAGTTTAGTTTGCATCTGAATCTTATGAGGCTTCTTAGGAAGGAGGTGCAAACTTTTTTTCAAGTATGCTATGACTATCGTGTACCCTGCTAAACTAACAGATGGCGCTGAAATTAATACGTTGTGTGATATGACGGCATGAATAAGCCACTGAGGAAGGATTTTGTGAAATCAACTAGAAGAGGGGGTACGGATATCAACAAATTTAATTGAATGTCACTAAACGGACCCACCTCAGCATAATCGCATCCATATTCTACGTATCGCCTCCTTTAAGCACTTAATGGCCACGAAGGTCGGTACATAAAAAAATATATCTGTAGTTTGCGGAGTAAATGTCAAACGATTTTGGGACCAGTGTTGTTGCGATAGCGATAGTTTCGATATCGATAGTTGCCCTTGAGAAATCAGTCGATAGCGCGATAGTTCTATCGAAAATATCGACATGCTGCAATAATATATTAGGTTAGCTGGAAGAGATACCTTCTTAGGGATAAACTCGCCTTTGTTCTCCTCTCTGTGTATTTGTATTTTTATTTTTATGTGCAATAAAGAGTTTACATACATACAATGGTCAATACTATCGCTACTTTCGATAGTATCGTCAAGGGACGATAGTTTCGATAGGACTATCGATAGTATGAATGATTTTCAAGTCCACACAGGCAGCAATACTATTTCGGACTCGCATTTTATACGCGTTACCATGTCTTCCTTCCTTAGCACTGTCATCGTTCATCCACCATTATTAACTCTCATATTTCGTTTTCTACATTTTTTTACCGTACAAGGCAAAACCTACTAGACATTGGCAAAATTGTCCTCCAATGGACAGAGCTTTGAGTATTTATCTAGAATGGAGCAGCCTTGAAGCGCATTTCCCCTCTGTCAAAGGTATGAACCCGCCGGGTATACTCGTTTAATAAAACTGTTTCGCTCGCCTCTCGTGACATTTCGGAACCGTACTTTTCAGTGAACAGAGCTCCGACAAAAATGACTGCATGCAGTGTTTTTGGGCTTAAAAAAAGGTCTGACACGTCGAGTCTACAAAAATAAAACGTAGCTTTTCATCGGAAAGTATTTCCTACTAATTATTGATGTATTAACAGCAAACATACTATAAGTTTATAATAATATTATTGATGGTCAGAGTGGCCAAATTCTTATAAACGAGGCCAATTTGGCAATTTTAAGATTTTTATGTACCTAGTATAGATTAATTGAATTTTTATTTGCTATTATGAATTATACATGTATCACATTCTTTGATTGACATCATCAATGTAGACTTTAAGGCAAGACGCCGACTGCAATTTTTTTCGCCTCGTTCGAGTGCTGTTGAGTTATGCAATTTATTGAACGAACGATTTTATTTCTATGTTGGATTATAGCCATAGAGTATAGTGCTATATTACGCAAGTAACAGCCACAAGTGCTGCTTCGCCAGTGTCTCGATATAGAGCAGTGACACTGGAGCGAGCTTAAGACAGACGCATACCAAGAAATTATACGTCCAGTAGTATCGCTCGCTCCAGTGTTTCACTGCTCTATACCGAGATTCTGCCGAAGCAATACTTGTGGCTATTATGGTGTTACTTGCGTTATGTAGCATCATGGTCAATGGCTCTATATGGGTCTATGGCTACCTACTCTGACATATGTTTTGTGTGATTACAGTACCTACCTATTTAAGCTATTACATATTTGTTATCTGTCCCTTTATTATTATTACATCCCTGTATTATTATCATTTATTTATTTTTGAAACTTTTTCTTTAATTGTATACTGTAGTTTTTAAGTAGTTTATTTGTAATTATATCATTATGAAAAAATGACTTTCTGCCAAGTTTGTTGCGGCGCATTCTTCTAGGCAATGATGGTCTTTCCAAAAACGCTAGTAGTTTAAAAAATGACATGTAAAAGTGCCCATTGCGGCCTAATACTGATTAAATGATTTGAATTTGAATTTATAATCAAACTAGCTTTTACCGCGGCTTCGCACGCGTAAACTATTCGGTGTGGTAGCTGCAATTAAATTTTCGGGATTTTACAAAATTCCCCTGGAAATTTCCAATATTTATATCGTGGTCCTGATTGAGGTTGTGTTGTGAATGACTGTACAAATTCAAGACTCTAAACCCAGTGCTGAAGTTTCAAATTTTTCCTATCCAAATTCAAATGCAAAATTCAAATTCAAATCATTTATTCAGTAAATAGGCCGCAATGGGCACTTTTACACTTCATTTTTTATACTACCAGCGCTTTCGAAAGATCATCATTGCCAAGAAAAATGCGCCGCAAGAACTTGGCAGAAAGTCATTTTTCAACATAAAATAATTAGAAATAAAATACTTAAAAACTACAGTACACAATTAAAGAAAAAAATAAGAAATAATAATAATAATATAATACAGGGATGTATGGGGTTCCTTAGTTACAAACTATATCGTGGGAATATCGGGATAAAAGTAGCAAACTTATAATATGTGTTATTCCAGAAATACGCTACCTACATCCAAATTTCATGCTTCTAAGCCTAACGTTTTCGACATTTTATTCCCAGGGTATCCCTGGTAATATCGGTCAAAAAGTCGTCTATGTGTTTTTCTAGACATCCAGCCTACAGACCGAATTTCATGACTCAAGCTCAGCGGTTAATATTTCAAGATTTTATCCCATCCCGTGAGAATATCGGGGTAAAAAATAGATTTTGTGTTATTCCAGAGGTCCAGCTACCTACATACCAAATTTCATGGCTCTAAGCCCAGTGGTTGTTATTTCGAGATTTTTCCCTAGGTATCCCGTGAGAATATCGGGTCAAAAAGTCGCTTATGTATTATTCCAGACGTCTAGCTACCTACATACCAAATTTCATGACTCTAAGCCAGCGGTTATTATTTCAAGATTTTATCCTATCCCGTGGGAATATCGGAATAAAAAATTAGCTGTGTGTTATTACAGAGGTCCAGCTACCTACATACCAAAATTCATGGCTCTAAAATCCAGTGGTTGTTATTTCGAGATTTTATCCCTAGGTATCCCGTGGAATATCGAGTCAAAAAGTCCCTTACGTGTTATTCCAGACGTCCAGTTACCTACATACCAAATTTCATGACTCTAAGCCCAGCGGTTATTATTTCAAGATTTTATCCCTATCCCGGGAAAATATCGGGATAAAAAGTAACTTATGTGTTTTTCAAACGTCCAGCTACCTACATACTAAATTTCATGGCTTTAAGCCTGCGTTGTTATTTCAAGATTTTATCTCTAGGTATCCGTGGAAATCTCAAAAAAAGTCACCTTCTTTATTTCCAAACGTCCAACTACCTACATACCAAATTTCATGACTCTAAGCCCAGGTTGTTATTTCGAGATTTTATCCCTATCCGTGGGAATACTGGGATAAAAAGTATCCTATGTCTTAATCCAGGTTATAAAACTAACTTTTCGCCAATTTCATCCAAATCCGTCCAGCCGTTTCAGCGTGAAAGAGTAACAAACATACTCACTCACTCACTCACTCACTCACAAAACTTTCGAATTTGAATATTAGTAGGATAAGTGTTTACGTTTGATGTGAAAGTGGCATTAATCGCTATTTTAATTGTTATTTTTATTTTACTAGATATGAAGCTCAGTTTTGTTTTTTATTCGTTATTTGATAAATTTACTTTTACTTATTATTTTTTATTACGATTTAATTAAAATTATTTTATTTCACTACTACTATCTCAATTATCTCATCGACCACTAGTAATATTGGCCATTTTTACCAACTTGATTAATGGCCACACCGATTGTCACCGATACAGTTCTAGAGAGGGGACACACATATTTCCACTATCGATAAACTGTTGAGTGAATGAATCAGTGAATGATTTGTTATATCATAATTTTAAGGGTTATTATAATAAAACGGAGTTGTGTTGGTATTTACTTGTTATAGGTTTCCAAAATATCTCTATCAGAAAATACACGAATGAGGCTGTATCTTTCTGGAGTCAATCGCTGTTGTTGCCATTATAATTCCCATGTATTCCACCTGAAAGACGGTATTATGAGCTTCCAGCTCTCGCCACCTTACGGACGGTGTTTTTTTTTTGTTTTGAAGTATAAGTTTATTAAACCCCTTATAAATGTTGTTTTATTACTTTTATCTAAGATTCACTAGATCATATAACGAGATAACTAGATAATGTGATTAATTCGGTACCTGTTGTATTGCTTTGGATACCTACACAACTATCCAAAGATATCATGTACCTATGTAAAAATGTTGCTATCTATAAAGCTTTTGATAAAGCCTAGAATCAGTTTTCATTACAAAAACTCTAAACGACGTTTAGCACCTCCGCACGCCAGGAATGAAATTCTGAAATTATATTCTAAAAAGTCGTATCGTGAGTCGGCTGTTAAATATACATAAATATATGTAGGCAGTTTTGGGTACTGGATTTAGATATTTATGGCCATATTTTCGAGCAGTGTCGTGAAAAAGATTTTTTTTAGTCTGACATGATGAAAGAACGTGACAAATGGCATCGGTTGTAACTATCCCTCCCATCGTGGATTTGCCTTTATGTTAGGCGCTATGGGAAAAAAATACTTTCTCTCCTTGTAATATTTAAAGATTTAAAGATTTTTATTGAACATAATTAACAAACATGTTTTAAAATAATTAGATCGTAAGCAGCTGCAGTAGTATGAACTGTGTCGCAGCTGTTTACGCCCACCTCGGGATTATGGAGCAGTTATGTTATGTTCTAAAATAATACATTTATAGGTTAGTACCTAAGTGTAATTTTGAACATTAAACTACCGTGGGTCATTATATTTACTATTAGTAAGTGTACTTAATTATTAAGACTATGTTAGAATAAGAGAATAAAAGCAGGATATCATTTGAAAGGCAGGTTCTTAATATAAACATAATTATGGTATAATTTATTTTGAGTAGTACTGTAGGAAATACGTTCATTAATAACCAGTAATAAATGTTTCAGTCTCATCATAAGTGAGGATTTGTAGAAAACTTGTTATTTTATTTTTGCATTCCCAGTACGATTGTTCATGAATGTCTAATAATTTGTTCAATTGATTGTACATTTTAGCAGAAAGGTATTCGTAGTGATGCCTTACAAGAGCAATACGAGAGCGTCCGAGTTTGCAGATGCGGCCAGCTCGTCGCTTAGTAGTTTTTCCAACAAAAGAAAGGTCGAGATGCCTGCGCAATGCGATTTTCAAAAGAAACAGTTGCCTAACAGTTAAGACATTAGCTATCTTAAAGAGTTCGCGAGTATTAAATCGAATTGGTTTGGAAAGCATAACTTTTAGAACAGCCCTTTGGGCTCTCTCCAGTCTTAGGAATCTAGTTTTCCTTGCCCCACCCCAGGCCGCTAAACAGTAGGTTGGGACAGACTGTGCCAGTGAGAAATAAACAGTCTTTAGAATTTGTTGGTCAGCAAAAGCTCTAAGGGTCTTAAAAACTTAAATTAATTTCCTAACCCGGCCGACAGCCGCCTCCACTTGGTCACCCCAAGTCATTAAGGAGTCCATTAAAATGTCGAGATATTTAACAGTAGAAGATTGCGTTAGTTCAGTGCAACAGCATGAGGCATCATCGGGGTTGCAACTGTGAGCATAAATAGACAGTGGAGAGGGGGGCAGAGAAGATGCTCTTGGGGCGAAAGTTATGAAAGTGGTTTTGTGAACATTAACCGTCAACAGATTCCTTGCTAACCAATTCATCACTGTTCTTAATGTATATATGGTTTATTTACGTAAATACAAATTTTCAGAGTACTCGGTCCCGTTTAGGTAGTACGTCCATCGTATTCTGTAACTTTATATTATTAGAAGCCTATTTAATGTACGCACGCATACGATTAAATAAATAAATTTGAAATTGAATTTGTTCCAATAATCAGCTAAAAATAAAATTGTTCTTACCCAATGTCTAGTTCTTTCCAGATAACATATTCCCAAAGATGTCCCATTACTGGCGCGTCCGCCCTGAAAGGTCCAACATTTAATATACCTTTTGAAAAAGTAATCGTACCAATAATTCGTAAATTATGCCATACCAAACTTTACTCTATAGTTAGTACTTTAAGCGTAATCATATTGTGACACTGTGGTAAGCTCATTTACGAAAATTATGGTCATACTTACCAAGTGTGTTCAGCATTGAAGCCGACCTAGAAAACAAAACATACAAATTCATATAAACGTATTTAAAATGCTAAAGTTATGGGAAGAAAAGGTAGGTCTCAACGTTTTGTGGACCGTATGCGACCCGACCGTGTAGTGGTGGAATAACAACAACATGTTTACTTATTCCTTTTTCTTCACCATATATGTTATGTTTGTAGGTACTCAGTTATATTATAGCCAGATAAGTTATAGCTGAGAGTCTACGAATGTTTATGATAATTTTCACTTCAGACCTATTATTTCTATGATTAAGCTAGCTCAGTACTAGTGAAAACTGGCAGATTTAACCTTTCTCAGAGTTTTTTGGCTATACATAATACGTTTTACGTTGCTTGAACATTCTTTAAACAATAAAAATCCGTACACAACGTTTTAGCTTAGTAATTGGCATTGATCACTTTTTTACAATGTGGTCTAATTCCAAAACCATTTCGAGGAATAGGTTTATTAAATCATTTTATAACATTTTAGTAAAATATTACTAAATGATCGTGAGTATATATTTGCAAAATAACGTTTGACCTTTGTTTGACCTTCATCGTAAATAAACGTTATGTAACTAAACCGCCTAAGCCTAACACTGACAGGTGATAGTGATAGATACGTTTTTTAAATAATTGTGACGGGCAAAGATAAACGTAGTTTTTAACGCCATGGAAACTATAGTAAGCTATAATTCCGGTAACTTATTAATAGTATAAAAAAAATTAAAACCCAACTAAATCAAAATCTTTCAAATAGGGCAGAAGTACCGTTTGTGGCCACTGTAACGTTTATGGCCATTTATTATTTAAATATACGTTTGAAATAAAATTATTACAAACTTTACTCTTTTCAGTATAAACTTTTGAAAACTCACTAAATATATTATTTTAATACTATAACTTTTTATATATGACTTCAAATGTCAACTGGCCAAAAACTGGCTTAAGGTGGTTCTGCCCTAGATGTCTTAAATTTGCCTATTTTATGAAAAATAAATAAAATAAACATTGTTTTTTTGGGACCAATGCCAATTGTTCTTTTAAAGTTATAAGGTAAGAACGAGGAAAGGGGTAGCGGTAGAAGGAACGTGCGAGGTCATTCAAATACGGGACGGTCTTAAAGTGATGTTCGAGAAAAGATTAGTGTGTTCTTGCACTTATGCACTTACAAAGCCGCTTGTGCTAAAGCAGAGATTGAAGGACTTGTCGAACCAGCGGTTGCAGCCGTTGCCATGGAGAAGCACGCGGCCGTAGTTGTCAAGTTTGGCCGGGTCGTTCTCGTCGTAACCAAACTCTACGTCGTCTGTAAAACATTTTATGAACCTTAGTTACAGGCTAAGGATGGTTTGTAATACTCGTAGTACTACATATGTATGTATATATAGGTGACGACCAGATGGCCTAGTTGTTAGAGAACCTGACTACAAAGCTTGAGGTCCCGGGTTCGATTCCCGTGTCGGGGCAGATATTTATATAAAAAATACGAGTGTTTGTTCTCGGGTCTTGGGTGTTTAATATGTATTTAAGTACGTATCTATATAATTATATTTATCCGTTGCTTAGTACCCATAACACAAGCTTTGCTAAGCTTACTTTGGGACTAGGTCAATTGGTGTGAATTGTCCCGTGATATTTATTTATTTATTATAGGTTCTATGCCTAAAAGGCATTTGAAGGTATTTGATGAAAGAAGCTTGCAATTGTAATTTTTTACTTTCATTTATTGAGAATACTATTCAACTATAATTGCGCGATAAATATACAACGTAGTCGTTTTCAAAACGCATCAGGATTATCTAACGCGGATTTGAAATAGCATATAAACAAATGAAAGTAGCAAGGCAACGGCGATGAAAGTGCACCTTTTAAAATAGTATTCTCTTAGGCTACGTACGCACTACGCGGTTAACCGCACGGTTTTAGCGCACTGTTCCTCGTCATAATGTACAGAATACTGTAATATAGAGAACAGAATATAGCGATACTGTACATTGCTTGTTGACCGGGCGTTCTTGTTGACCCGGGTCGGTAGGTATGTGACGAGTGGTACATTTTATAATGCATTCTAGCCTTCCGGTTTTCAATTCGTTTCTGTTCTACTTATTCCGGTAGGTCCGTGGCCGGCCTTGGGGAAAGTGTTATTTACGAACACCTCATATAAAATTTAAAAAACTAAAACTATTAAATAAAAGCAAGGACCTAGTAGTGTCTTTGGCCCTTGCCTTTTGAACGCCACAGTCGGCAACACACGACAGCTGAAAATCGTGCCATAAGCGCCACGTCGGCATTTCGCGGCGCATAAGGCACAATTTTCAGCCATTTTTTGGTCGTGTGTTGCTGATTGTGGCGTTCAAAAGGTTAAGACTCAACCTCAAAAAAAGTGTGATTTACGATCTCAAGCCGACTCTAGCAGTGCAAGTGGCAGTAACCGAGGCAGACGTTAAAGGCGGCGCGTTCGATGCAGTGAAGCGAGGTGCAGTCGTGGCCGCGGTTGAACATGGTCTGCCGGATGTGCGCCCAGCGGGAGCGCTGATGATGATGATGATGAGGACAGAACAGAATCGATATGTTCGTGGGTTAAGCCGACTTTAGCAGTGCAAGTAGCAGTTACCGAGGCAGACGTTAAAGGCGGCGCGTTCGATGCAGTGCAGCGAGGTGCGGTTGTGGCCGCGGTTGAACATGGTCTGCCGGATGTGCGCCCAGTGGGAGCGCTCGCCGGCGGTCAGGGCCGCGAGCCGGTCCTCCCCGGCCACGGGCAACGACTTGTCCTCCAGTATCTGCTCGATTTGACTGGAAACAGACAACATTAACGTTAATACCTACTACTTATACTTAACTATTGTTTTGTTTACCCGCGGCTTCGCACGCGTAAATTGAAATCACGCCATTTTACAAAATTCGCGTGGGAATTCCCGAAAATTACATCGTGGTTTTCATTGAATCGCAATCGCAATTAAAAACAAAAAAAAACCATGACTCTAATCCCTGCATTTTTAGTTCGAGATTTTATCCCTATCCCGAGATAAAAAGTAGCCTATAGATGTGTTATTACAGATGTCCAGCTATCTACATACTAAATTTCATCAAAATCCGTTCAGCCGTTTTATCGTGAAGGAGTGTCAAACATACACACATCCATACAAACTTTCGCATTTATAATATAAGTACAAGTAGGATTAGGGATTACGCATAGGGCGTATTTTTTAGTCGCAAACGAAACGCGTTTCGTGAACGCGCGCTGACGTGTGATTCCTTACAACACGGCCACAGAAGATTTTGTTATTTCTTTAACGGTAAGTATATATTCATGAAAAAACAAGAGTACTTTTATGTACCTTTGATTTTTAATACATGTACTTTTATGGTTTCGACGTTTCGACATAGTGGTCGTGATCGTGCCAGGTAGATGCTTTCTGGCACGACCACACCAGGGTGAAACACTGGGGTCAACTACAGTGGTCACAAATTATACAAACTATTTAAATGGACTCAAAATGTCCAATCACAAGCACATCAAGTGTGACAGCGGCACGAATTATTTAGTTAGCGCAAATAATTTGTTAAAATTTGGTAAACCTATTATATTACAAAATTTCGATAATTTATATACAGGATAGTACATTCCGTCAGACGAACACTGATATAAGATCAGTTCCTCAAGATGGTCCTGCTCTAAATGGTAAAGAAAAAGTAACCCGTAAAATGTATGATGTTAGGCTCTGTAACTAAACCAGAAAAGTATGTACTTTACTGTTAGTGCAGCATAATATGTAACTTTTATAAAACTAGTCAGCCGAAGCCGTGGTGGCCGGAAGCCGTGGTGGCCGAGTGGTTTGACCTATGGCCTCTCAAGCAGAAGATCGCGGGTTCAAACCACGGCTCATCGTTCATCCACCATTACCTCTCATATTTCGTTTTCTAAAATTTGTTTTACCGTACAACGGCAAAACCTAGTAGACACTAGCAAAACTGGACAGAGCAATTTTTTTTTGATTAGCCTATTTTTGTGTCCCACTGCTGGGCAAAGGCCTCTCCTCTCTTGCTCCACTCCTGCCTATCAAAGGCGAGCTCCCGCCATTCCACATTATAGGCATCTAAGTCGTCCCTCCATCTCCTCTTCGGTCTGCCTCTATTACGGTATCCGTCACTAGGGACCCATTCCGTAACAATTTTGGCCCAACGTTCTGGGTTCATTCGACAGACATGTCCAGCCCAGTCCCACTTCAACTTGGCCGTCTTTACGCCCACGTCAGCAATTCGAGTCTTTGAGTGCAGCTCAGTGTTTTTAATCCGGTCCGTTCTTCGGACACCAAGAATGCTACGCTCCATTGTCCGCTGACAAACCTTGAGTTTGGACTTTTGAGGTTCTGTAAGTGACCACGTTTGCGCGCCGTAGGTTAGGATGGGCAGGACACACATGTCGACGAGTTTACGCTTTAGCGATATTGGAAGGTTCCCTTTCATTAACGATTTCATAGACCAGAAGCTCTTCCAGGCGTGGACAGAGCCATATTTAAAAAAAAACTTTCTTTTGCTAAATATGTATAAAACGGTTCATGGTTATGGACTTTGAAAAAACATCATAAATTAAGGACCTTTACGCTGGTTTACTGCCAATAATTAATAATCTTAACTCTTGATTATCTTTTAAACAGTAATAGTTAGGCCACTACTAGTGTCTTAGGGCCCGTTGTTTAATCAGTAGTTAAACAAACTAATAGTTAAAATGTACGGCAAACATAACAATAGTTAACGCATTTCAAAGGAAATTTGACTATTATATTAGTATCTTTAACTACTGATCAAACAACGGGCCCTTTGAGAAATTAACTTCATTTGACCTGTAAATTGTCCCCTTAAAGTTAACGGAAATCAAGTTCAAATTTGTTTATTGCATGTCACATTACAGGCGTCAGGATGGAAAATTACAAAGTATGTATGTTTACGTGACGCCCTGATAGGGCACGGCTGTACAAGTAAACAGAGTGTGCTTATTTTAATTAGAATGTATTTAACATGCTTGGAAAAAAGAAACAAATAGGTATAATTTCACACTCATGTCATGACCCACATTTTAAGATTATAGCCACATATGAACTCTAAAAGCCATCCACCAGTCCTCTGCCACCGAACTCATTCGTTTTTGTCGTCAAAGAACTCATCCAGACTATAAAAATAACACGATATAGGTATATTCAATGTTCTGCCTAGTTATTTTTAAATTGACTACAGTTCTGTTTCTAAGCAACTTTAAACCCGTCCTTATAACAAAAAATGTGCGCATACTATAAAACTAATATTTCGCTTCCAACGCGAACCTCTCCTAATCGAGTGCGCGTTTATGTAATCCACACTGACCTTGGCACCGTGAAATGCGTCTAACTAATTCCGTTATTCTTATTGATAACCGCGACCGGCCTAGTTAGATACTCGCACATGAGATATGACCAATTCTTTTATTGATAGAGATCAATCTCTATAGTGACTTAGTGACATGGTACGGACTGCAAAGCAGTTCTATTTTCAGGATTTTCCAGAATTCCTGCGTGATAAATAATAAAAAGAACAGAAGGCTGAATGCAGCGCGCCCTACGCGTTTTAACTACGTAATACTCGTAGATGTAAAATATCATGAAAACCATAAGAAACGAAATATTTGCAATAAACTGACTTTTGTGACATTTGACCTTGAATATCTCAGACGCGGACACGATATCCTGTGAGGCTTTTGAGGCAAGTTTTAGAATGTCATGATGTTTATACGAGTTTCCAGATTATTATTTCTCATTTAGAGGTGAAACGCGAATGTATGCAGTGTATGGCTAGATTACGATAATATAAGGAATTTCGCAATCCAGATGAATCTCACAAGAATTAGGTCTATGGTGACTTCGTAGATGGTGACTGAATATACTGAAAACGAGTGAGATATAATAAAAAGACGGCTGATTAAGAACAGTTATAGATAGTGCCACGAGAGTTGAAGTGAATGATTACATACACAGCTATATGAAGTACCTACTGATTGCATAAAAGGAGAATAAATGAAATGAGTGAATGTCAAAATCCCGCTGTCATTACATGACATATTCTTGTGTGTGTGACCTCAACTCTGGTGGCACTACCAATAGCCACCGGAAGACGCTAGTAAGTAAAGGGAAAACTAATTAGTATCTATCCGCCTATTGGATTTTTAACCCCCACACAAAAAGAGGGGTGTTATAAGTTTGACGCCAATGTAGGTGTGGCATTTTAGCCTTCAAACGAATGGACCGATTTCAATCCGGTTGTTTACGTGAAAGCGAATTTTCACGTAGAATAAAAATCGGTTCAGCCATTTTTGCTACATTGAACTTTGAAATTACAATGTCAATGAGGGCTAAAAGACAGGCGAAATATCGCTAGATGGCGTTAGTATCGTGAGGTTTTTCTGAGGTTACGGTCTTGCTCGGCTCATTTAGTTATTAGCCAACGCGGTCCTTACATAGAAGCCCAAAAGCCGGGCTTGCCTTATAAACCGAACAACGTCCAAGCGAGAAAAAAAGTTCTAATAAAATCACTTTAATAATTTAGCGCGCTTTTTTTTACGTAAAATACTAAGAATTGCATAATAGCAATTGACCCCCGTTCCGGGTCGTACTTGGTCCAGCGGGTCTCGTTGGCCATACAACGGGGCAATGCCGCTGGGGTAATGGGTACGTTTGGGCCAAGTACGATGCGGACGGGTATGGAGTAGTTTTTGTTTTACTTTATTATATAATTTATTCTCTTTTTTTGTGAAATATATATATAAAATAAATAAATAATTGACTTGAAATATTTGAGCTATTTTCGATATAAAAATTTTTTAGAGTTCGCTCGTTTCTTTCGTATAATAATTAAAAACAAACGACACAATTAAGTAGTTATTTATTATTATTATTTTATATGCTCCCCTAGCTTTAGCTATTTTAGTTGGATTACTTTATTAAATTTGTAAGGTGGGGCAGTGGTGCGGAGCGACTTTCAGTTTGCAAGGACTGCACTATGCAATTTAGGAAGTCATTAACATTGCTATATTTATTACATACGTACTCTTGTGTGGAAATATTGGGTATTTTTACAAACTTTTTGTTAACTTGTCTGTTCGGATCAAATTTTGCTAATGATTTTTGACCCACTTTCAGTCATAGAACTGACTTTAAATTTGCCTACTTCCCAAGTAGGAAAATGTGGTCATGTAATTATCCTACCATCTAATTATAAGACTCAACGTCTTATAGGAATCTAAAAAACGTTTTGACTTCAACCACTGTTCTTACAACAGCATCTTACAAGACGATTTGAGCTACAAAAACTTTCAATCCTATGATAACTTAGTCTCGTAAACTTTTACAGGATAACTTTAGAAGACTCTTACTAGAGCATGGCCTTATAATACTTTTAATACTTTTTATCAGTCACTTTTTATCAGAGCATCTTATAATACTTTTTAGCATTGATGTACTATAAGAGTATTTAATGAAACCGGTTTACTCCTATTAAGGTCCTATTTATTTCCATTATAGGATACGTAATCTTATAAATTTGATAAAAAAATATTTTTAAAAAAATAGAACCGACTACAAAAAACCATGAAAATTATTTTCTACCAGTCTGAACATAAATATAAAAATAACGAAGTTTCATGAAGCGTGGCAAATTTTTATGGGGTAAAATTGGGTTATAGCTAAGTTTTTAAGATGTAAATGAAACGTTGGCTGACTTGAAACCTCTTTAGTCCGAAATGGCGTACCTACAAACTTTTTAAAACTAAAGGGTTAATTCCCTTCGGGAGAAAAACTATACGTAACTTCCATAGTTCCCGCGGGAACAATTGAGGCCATTGTCCTTTAGTTTACAGGCATGGAATAACATCGTTGACGAGCAAGTGTGATGAAAGACAATGAAACTATTGTCAGATAGTCATAAAAGAGATTCAGAAGCTAAGATTGAACGCTTATTTTCATGTTTTTGTTTCTTGTGTTAATGAAACAATTTATATTCTTTGTTTTTATTTTATTTAGAGATGGACATCCGCTTTTCTCATATAGGATAGGATATAAGACCGAATGAATATTCATTCACTGCGTATTAATCATTGTATTCATGTATTCACATATTTACATGGCAACATGGGTAATATTCACTGACCCATCACGTAAGTGACAGATCATCACCATCATCATGTCAGCCGTAGGACGTCTATCGACTCACTAGCACTTTGACGTCACTGTTGGACATAGGCCTCCCCCATAGACCTCCTGTTGCTTTGGTTGGAAGTTGCCCGCATCCACCTTGAACCCGCTGCTTTAACCAGGTCATCCGTCCATCTAATTGGTGGACGTGGTATGGTTGGTGGAAGGATACTTTACGTTTATATGTAGTACTCACACTTGTATCTCGGCAGGTTTGAGCAGCCGGCCGCGGGAGTAGATGATAACCTTGAAGTAGCGGCCTTTGTGGTAGACGGTGATGTGGCTGGAGTCTTGGTAGTGAACGATCTTGTCTGTCTCCACGCCGGGCACCCGCACCGTATTGAACAGACGTTCGTACTGCCAGGAGCACAGCGGCACCATGTTTTGCAGCATTATCTAAATAAGTGAAATTGTTAGAGACTATATTAATGGCCACTAGCTGGAAAAATAAAGGATGTCTTTATATTCTTCGGAAATATTTCTGATTATTGGGCTAGTTTGACTAAAACCCTGATGAGGTTTTTCATAGGAATTTTTGACTCAAATTGTAGTCACACTTTTGATGGGGCACTTTGAACATCGATTAATGTACGGATTTGTTTTAACCACAATTAATAAGTTCCGAAAAACATTTACATACAATGGTTTTTACTCAAACTCGGCTAAGGAGTGGGACTCTCTGCCAAGGTCAGTTTTTCCGGAACGCTATAATCTGGACATCTTTAAGGTCAAAGTGAACAGATACCTTCTAGGCAAACGTTTACCATCTTAGGCCTCATTTTCTCCTTCCATCAAGCGAGATTAAGGCCAAACGTAAGCCTATTTTTTATAAAAAAATAAAACAAACCTTTGCTGAAATATTCCGGAAGAATTAAGACACCTTGTTTATATGACGATTTATTGTTTAGCTCAATTCAAAATATATAACATGAACTGCCAAGCTTTACGCAGGTTTAACAACTAAATCTAGATTAAATTTTTCAGCAAGTGACCATAAGCGAGTTAAAGTTAACGGGTAACGTTAAGTACCTACATGGCGAACTATGACGTCACGTCACTTTTCCTAGGCTGTTTAACGAAATTGCTGCTTTATTAAACTTATCACTTGGAATTGGCGGCATTTTTACTACTCGCCGGCACCGGCTTTTATTCACTCAACGTAAGGACGGACATGATATTAATTTTTGATACTCTTTTAAATAGCCATAAACAATCCATGAAAATTCTTTGAAGATATCGAACCTTACGTGGAGCCAAAATTAATGGCGGTGGCTGTACAGTACAGCCAATGTTTAGTGGTTTATGTGTACTTCCCTAAACCTAATCTATTTCAAATTACAAGTAAGAAGGTTTGCTTTTTACCCATCCTTACATTAAAACTGAAAGAGGGGCTATAACACAAGATTTTAACATAGCTTTAATATAGCCCATGCAAAAGGAAAAGCGACGTAATGAGCATACGTTAGGGCGGAGTTAATAAACAAGTCCATTTTCTTAAACGCTATAAACCTGTTAGGAGATCAGACACTCTTAAAGAAAACGACGAAGCTTATTTTTTGCTTCGAGATCTGTCAATTTCCTTTTCTTAATTTGTATTGTGTTTGTTTTTGTATTGTCTAGTATTTCATGAGCGTTAGTTAGTTATTATACAATAGTAATGATTTTTAACAGCGACTTATTTTATGTAGTTGTACCTGGACGAACGAGCTTTCCTCAAGATTATTTTTTTCTAAAACTCGAAAAGTCTTTAAAAATAACCCAGAGGTAACATCAAGCTAGACCCGATTGATCGCCCCCAAAAACCTTACATCGAAATAAGCCATTATGAAGTAAATGCTGACACATTTCACCACTATGAAGTTTCTGAATATTGCCAATGTGAACCATGGGAAAAACTATACTTACTATTCCGTCACACGCAACAAGTGAAGTCTATCATTTTTCTTATGATTTACAAGGTCAATATTCAGAAACTTCATAGCTCTGCAATGTGTTAGGATTTACTTTATAACAACGATTCACTTCATTTTGTAATAATCAAAGATTCTCAGACATGATACAGCTGGTATTAAATTAAAAACCACATTTTTTTTATATTAAGGGGCTGTTTCACCATCCATTGATTAGTGTTAACTGTCGGTTAAGTGTGATGCCGTCTCTATTTGTTTTGTTCGAATAGACGGAGACGGCATCACATTTAACCATCAGTTAAAACTAATCAATGGATGGTGAAACAGCCCCTAATTGTACAACAATTTGACTTTTGGTACCTTTAGGGGCTGTTTCACCATCGATTGATTAGTGTTAACTGACGGTTAAATGTGATGCCGTCTCCGTCTATTCGAAGAAGACAAATAGAGTCGGCATCACATTTAACCGTCAGTTAACACTAATCAATGGATGGTGAAACAGCCCCTTAATATAATTAATATAATTTAATAAAATAGTGAGACATTTTTTTATTCGACTGGATGGCAAACGAGCAAGTGGGTCTCCTGATGGTAAGAGATCATCACCGCCCATAAACATCTGCAACACCAGGGGTATTGCAGATGCGTTGCCAACCTAGAGGCCTAAGATGGGATACCTCAAGTGCCAGTAATTTCACCGGCTGTCTTACTCTCCACGCCGAAACACAACAGTGCAAGCACTGCTGCTTCACGGCAGGATTAGCGAGCAAGATGGTGGTAGCAATCCGGGCGGACCTTGCACAAGGTCCTACCACCTGCAAAACTCATACCTAAGTTGGATGATCTGGCGTAACAGCAGTGCCTTGAAACCTTTCTTTTCCATTTATACTTTGTAATTCTAACGGTGATTGAGCAAAATAACTCACTGGTTCCAACTCCTGCCTGTCGATGAGTCTTCGGAATTGCAGGCAAAGGTGAATGATCACGCTAGCGCGCGCCGCCTGTATACTGGTTGGCTTCATGAGAATTGCATCGGTCCCGTAAAAATTGGAGTTGACCATCAAAGGCGACCTCCCTCTAAGATAAACGTATTCTTCCCACCAATCTGACACATAATTCGACGACCACCTGTGAATTTATTGCAGACTGCATTATATTGCGTGCTTACCAAAATTTCCGCTATGATAAGACTTCAACTATGTAGTCAATATATTTTACTACTGGAATGATTTCACATCATATAACAAAACCAAATTAATTCCTGCCTGTAAGAACTAGTATTCACATGTCTAAATTTAAATGATAAATGCAATCACGACACAAGTACATTTAACTAGCAGGACTTTTGAAACGAGCTACAGCTGCAATTTGTTTACCATAAGTTAATTCTACATATACTGCTTATAAAATCATGTTAAAATAACTATGCATTTTAACGCATTTACTTCTATGGTGACCACTAGATAAGCCTAGTAGTTAGCTACCCTAATTGTGAAGCTAGAGTATCCGGGTTGAAATACCGGTAGGAGCAGCCGCTTTATGATAAATAAGAATTTCTGTAGTCGAATCATATCATGGATGATATTAAGGATTTATGCATCTACGTATATTCAAATCGTCAAGTAGCCATAGTGGTTTGGTTCCTAGTTTGCTTAGGGGCGAGATCAATTGGTGTAGATTATTCCGCGACATTTATTTATTTACGTATCTATAGCAAAAACAAACCTATAAATTTAGTGTAATGCAACAAGGATTACCAAGATTTGAGCACGAGATATCTCTGTAATTTGACCGCAATGGTCTCTTCGAACTCCTTGGCTAATCTCTCGACGCGTCGGTAATTTTCGTCGTCCAACAGCGGTCGTACGCTGATCAAGTACTGCAAAGGAATGATAACAAGGTCAATAGCTAACGATCAACAAGTTTGTATAGGTACTCGTAGTTCCTAAACACTGGAAGAATTTGAGGAAAGATAAATATGTTATTTTAATACGTATTAATAATTAAAGGTCTCTACCCACCACACCATATCATGCCATGACCGTAATAGGTACGTCGTGCCGAAATGTCAAACGTATACCGGGTGTGGCCTGTAATACGAGCAAATAATTAAAACATAGATCGTACTCGTCAAACTGAACAACATTAGTTCAGCGACTTTTAAAAATAATGGAGTCTTTAGATTTTACCTTTTCCATACAAAATAAATACTGTTATCAATGTAAGCCATCCTAGAACCAAACTGACGTCGTCTGTCACAACAAGCATCAAACATTTTACTTTACATTGCTTGTTCGAATAAACTTTAAAGTGTTATATAAATAAAAATAAACGAATTATTTTTAAAATTTGCTGAACTAATGTTGTTCAGTTTGACGAGTACGATCTATGTTTTAATTTTTTGCTCGTGTTACAGGTTACACCCGGTGCAGTCGAGTTCATAAACTTATAAGCAAAAATTTGATCAAAAATATCTGAACTACGCCGTTAACAATAGAGTCGTGTTGAAAAGTTTCGCCATGTCTGTCTGTCTGTCTGTCCGTCCGCGGCTTTGCTCAGGGACTATCAATGCCAGAAAGCTGTAATTTTGCACGGATATATATGTAAACTATGGCGACAAAATGGAACAATAAAAAATTAAAAAAAATTTTTTTAGTGTACCTCCCATAGATGTAAAGTGGGGGTGATTTTTTGTTTCTCATCCAACCCTATAGTGTGGGGTATCGTTGCATAGGTATTTTAAATCATTAGGGGTTTGCTAAGACAATTTTTCGATTCAGTGATTTGTTTGCGAAATATTCAACTTTAAAGTGCAAATTTTCGTTAAAATCGAGCCCCTCTAAAATCTAAACACGTGGGTGGAAAAATTTGAAAAAGTTCAGGATGGTAGTAAGTATATCAAACTTTCAAGGAAAACCATAGCGGCTAAGTTTGCTTGAGAATTATTAGTAGTTTAAGAGTAAATAGCAGCCTAAGGTATAAAATATACCTAAATTTGTAAAATTCCGTAAAAAATACGTAATCCTTGGAAAAAACTTTACTTAATTTTTTCGTAATGGCTACGCAACCCTATTTCGGGCGTGTCCGACACGCTCTTGGCCGGTTTTTAATATAAATTTAGTTTAATCGAGACGGTTTTTAGCTAAGCTCCATCGAAATCGGTTTAATAATTCTTGACTTATTGATATTTGTTAAGTATTAAGATTTCGTAAGCACAATTAACAACATTTTATTTTATGGTGTCTACCAAGCAAGATGTATGTGCTTTACTCAATTTTTTGTTTCAATAACACCTGCGTTTACCTTTACGCTGTTACGTTACGACCAGTACTATAAGAGCAGCCGTGCTCGTATGAATAGATTGCGTAATGGGAACTAGAGGTCGCGGCTCTGCGTGACCGCGATTCCTACTTACCTTAATCTATACATCACTAAGGAACCCGCCCACATCAAAATAATACGTTTTTACCTGATCTACGAGTATCTCTGCATTTTTACTTTAAAGTGATCTTTTACTTTTTTTATGTATTAGGTCATTTTGGTTTTTTTTATACAGAATCATGAATATTATTGATTCTGACGAAGAAAAGTTTCAAGTTTGCATACAACTTCGAGGGCTCCGCCATAATTATAATATCGGCACGTTCGTCCGTCTGCCTGTTCGCGGCTTAGCTAGGGTTTGTTAATACTATAAAGCTGTAGCATCGATAAAAGACTTAACCTAAACTGTCGCAGCTGAATATGCTTGAATAAGGCTACACACAAGATATCCATTTTTTTTTGTAATACGCACCTTTTGTGATACACTCACATTTTATTAACTGCCTACACTAAATGCATTAGTATTATGAAGAAAATACTATTATATTTGAAGGTAGCTCTATTACTCGTAGCAAATTTTGTCATTAGTAAACCAGAATAGCATTACTCAATAAAGTGGTGGTCAATAAAGTATGGTATGCTGTACTGATATAATGGTTATCTAGAGGTTAATAATAGGTTTAAGTTCTTACTCTTCTCATGGTATCCTTTACGCTCGGTAGCGGCAATCTAGGCAGTGATCCCTGGAAGCTGTATAGCCTGGGCTTGTTCCAACCTGATAGTACTTTCACGACACTGACCCAGAGTTTCGTTTTCAGTGATATCTTAGCGCCAGGTGCCCGAGATTCGTACATCCAGCCCTAAAAAAATGGGAACAATACATTTGATAATATTCACTCACAAGCACTAAGTACAAAGTAATAAAAATCAAGTTGCTGATATTTTTCATAAATTACGTATAAAGTTGTAATTATGGAATACTACCTTGTACATGAGTAACAGTTTCAGAAGATATCGCATAAGGAATATCACACTTAGCCACATGGTAAGAGCTGCCAATAAGCAAGCTATGATTTGCCACATTGTTGTGTTGCTGTAACAAAATAACATTCCAATTAATTAAAAACTTAAAAAGTACCTACCTGTTAAAATGTTTATACACATCTCATATTACAATAGCGCCGGCGCGGTTGGGCATAAATTTTCGAGTAAGGAATCAAAAGAATTAGAGTATTATGACTTTATTTTTATAGGTGGGTAAGTTTCTTTTAGTTTAGAATTGGATAGCTGAAACCTTCACCTCGCTAATTCATTTGATACGTATTGTATTCAGCACTGTGACAGCATTTTGTTTAATATCTATTTTAATTGTTTTACTTTCTTTGCTAGTATATGATTTTAGCCAAACCTACCAAATAAACCAAATAAATCGAAGAAATCGAAGACTGATTGTCAAGATTATTATTCCCAAAGAGCCTACGATTCGAAAATTGATGTTTCTAGATATTTTATATTTTCCCCGAAATTACAAATATGATGGACCTAATTACATATGTATATATTACCAAAACAAACGTTACTTAATTTAAAAGAGAATCGCTTGATTTGATCGAAAGAAAGCCATTTGATACAATCCCAGTATCGTATCGCATTGTCGCGATCCAGATCGATCCAAGGTATCGATACAATTTAAAGTATTGTGCATCCTCTCGCATCTGCATATAGGGAGTTGCATTTATAGATTTCATATGTGAAGGGGGGGCAAATGCACCCCGTTGCACCCCACATCCCGGCGCCCATGTATAATGGGCATGTATAATAAACAATATGGACAGTGCACCTTTATTTTGACACAAAATCTTTATGATTATTGCTTACCTAGGCAACAGAGTTTGTGCTTTTTGGACTAAACCGAAGGGTATATTAAACCCTCCAAAATGAGCAGCTGCCAGTAGAGTCCACAGCACATACAGCGATTGCAAATGACCAGGATATACTCCATTTAGGACACTGTTCTGTGAAATAAAAAGATAAATTTAGCCAAAGATAAGCTAGTCAAATATTCATTTGTACTAACTATACTTTACCACATATTTACCTATTTAATATTAAAATTAATACTTAGTTACGATGACCTCAGACAGTGATTCAATTGCAGGTGCACTTTTGTTAGATTGTAATGTTATGTGCATTTAATTAACTGTTTGATGCCCTTGTTTGCGGCATAGTTTGAATTATGCGCACGGACATTTTACACGACTTTGTGCTTTGGTGATTGGACGTTTTCACTTTATTAAACGACGTTGCGCACGACTCTGTGTCCGAAGAATTATCGCTGTCTCACGGGAAGTATGCAATTTTGCGGGGCGGGATAAAACTATCCTATGCCCTTCCTGGGGTCCCAAACTATGTTCATACCATATTTCGTCTTAATCGCGGTTTAAGCATTAAAAGTAACAGATAGACAGACGGACAGCTTCTCTTTCGCATTTATAATATTAATAAGGCTTTTTGAATTATTATTTTTCGTAATTGTCTCATAAATGGTGTATTTCTTGTTACAAAGAGAATCTGAAATCTGCAGAGATAATTGTATTTAATAATGATGGTAATAGAACCTTATGATAATAGAGAACCTTTCCAAAGTTGCTTGATACAATTTGATACAATCATTATGCAAAAGCAATGCTTAGATCAAGAGTGTGGCCGATTCTAACTATAGACCTTAGAAATTAAAGATACTTAATTAATGATTTACATTGTTATACCACCTATATTCAGCAGATAAAATTAATGTTAAGAACATTATTATCAAATACATGACTAGAGACTTATTACTCCAAATTAATGATGATGAATGATGAGTTACATGCTTATTTATCTGTACCCTGAATAGCATCCAAATGCAAATCTAGTTTCTACCACATAATATAATTAAAGGGATCCTTCGAGTGCCATAACTTTAGAAGTCATAATGTAATGTTTGTCATATTTTTTTTTCCTGCTGAAACCATACATTTTACATAATTTTTTAAATGATTATCCTGTAGAACTCTAGAAGGTTTCGTTTGTTTTATAACAATTCTGAAAAATAAATAATTTCAGAGAAAAAAAAAGTTATGTCAAACATTACATTATGACAAACATTCCATTATGACTAACAATTTTCTACCAGTCTATATAGATCCATAATTAAAATTATATAATAGAAAAATCATAAATCCCTAACCTGAATCAGCATAAATAACAATTATCTGGATGCAGAAATTGCATCTAATTACCTTGAAATAAAATTCATCTGATCCTATACTTTCGTAATATCACATTTTTACTGCCTTAAGATGATGGCTACACATACAATAAATACTGTGTGATGCATCAATACGATCACAAATCGATTTCAATCTCACATATTTAATTCCTAAATACTGACGTCTTACTATATGCCATATTCAATAGACTAAAAGATCAGTAAGTACCACAATATTCGTTAAGTATTAGTAGATCACATTATTGTACACAACACCATAACATGAAGCCTAGCTTAGTTAAGGAAATAATATACTGCTCTATGTCTTATGTGTTGGGCTTATTGTATGTGTTATCTAGACGCTATTTGGTCTATCTATACTGTAAGCCTATTAATGTATGTGGAAATAAATAAATATCAGTGTCAGTATGATTGCATTATGAATTGATACTTACTCTGAATCGTGCCAAGCGTTTCTTCCAAGACCTCAATCCAGACTCCCATACCAGGTACAGGACTTCCCGGTCAAAATTAACATCCCAACCATCGTGGGTGATCGCAAATGAAAATGCGACAGCTGAGTGAGCTTCCGCCATATTTTATCTACAACAAAACAAATGATAATTTAAGTATCATTATGAAGATTCGCGCTGTCATCGTTCATCCACCATTACGTCTCATATTTCGTTTTCTAGAATTTTTTTACCGTACAACGGCAAAAACTACTAGACACTGGCAAAATTGTCCTCCGATGGACAGAGCCATATTTTTTTAAAGAAACAACAACAACAAGTATCATTATGTCATTGCTACAGGAACACAAGGCATTTTATCTTATTCTCTGAAAAGAAAAGTCTTAACTAACCGCCTCAACATCATCAACATCATCCAAATTCTAGGACCTAAAAAGCTAATATTATGCAAACAACTTCCTTATGAAGTGTTGACAACGAATGATTTTACGAAATTCCGAAGGGGGCGAAGCTGGGCAAGCTAGTTTCATATGAAGGTAACTACATACATAATGAAATGTGTCTTAAGGACCCACACTTGATCTTAACTGAACATAGTTTAGTCACCAGCAATAATATTGGATAGGGCAAAGAACTCAAAAACATCTGGCATACTCTAACAGCTTCACTATAGGTGTTGAGTTGCATTAGATAGATTTGATACATACATACATACATATAATCACGCCTCTTTCTCGAAGGGAATAATGAATGTGGACGAAGCGAAACATAAGTATGTAAGGATCGTAGCAAGTGGAAAGAAGTGGTCTCTGCCTACCCCTACGGGAAAGAGATTTGATTGCAAATCAAATCCTATCAGTTACTACTGCCAGTGACCTATATCATATGTTTAGTTGAGGAAACTGAATCACATACCAGGGTGGAACCTTTTCTTAACCAATTTCATTATGATTTCTTTGGCAAATGTATGGGATTTCAACATGACATTAGTAGCACATAGGTTCCACTCTGGTATGTGATTCAGTTTCCTTGACTGTACCAGAGACATATTTAATTTGTATACTGGAAATCATAGTATGTGCCAGTGGCGTAGCATCAGCTATTTCCATGGTAAAGCCAAAGTAAAGATCGCCCACATCCTTCATAAATAATTTGCTTCCTGTTGTCGTATTTTGTAAATATTGGGTAAGCCGATGGGAATGGAGTTTTATGGACGCTTTGCCACTGGTATGTGCATAATTATTAGAAGTGTTTGTTAATATGCACCATTAGTATGGGTTATATCTTGGAAGTCAGATAGAACCCCCATCCGGTGATCAGATTGACTTGAAATTTGGTATGCATAGGCACAGTTAGCAAAAAAAGCCTGTATTAAAAAATAATATTTTAACAAAAACACTGATTTGGTAAAACTATGTATAATGATCTTAGGCCAGCCTAATAAAATTTTAAGTTTCCATATTTTAAAAATAAATAAAAAATATTTACCTATTTCACTTTGCCCTGTTATAAATTATATTATAAATTAACTAACTAGTCTAGTAGTAACAGAACAAAAAATCTAATTGATGTTTAGTGGGTAGGTTTACAAACAATGAAATCTGCCAGCACATCTAATCTAGGTGTATAATAATATAACAAAGATGTAAACTTTGTTTTTTTGTGTTTATTTGTAGGAGGTAATCTCTGCAAATAATGAATTAATTAAATAAATTCTTTCTACAATAAAAGCTATACTATCCCTAAATTAATATAGGCTACTTTGTCTCCTGGGAAAGCATATAATGTACATGACATGTAGATGAATTTAGGGCAACAGCTAGTGCTAAATATACTGCAGGTCATGATATCTACGTAAGTAATAGGTTCTCACATGCCAAATATAATTTGTGATTAATCATAATCTAATTGTCACATTGCATTTTTAGCTTCTTTACTTTAGTTACAGCTTACTAAAAATTATTTAAGTATGAAAGCAAAGTATCAAAGCAAAATATAAAAACATGTAAGAGCCCCTATATTATATTAAAATTGTGCTCTATTTGATATGTTTCGGTCCAGTTCAGTCGGTATAAAGATTGTTGCACAAATTGTGAATACATTAGTGCAAATTATAAATGCCAAGAAATTATTTTTGGAATATAATAAGTTAAAAAGGTCTCTGCTTCCAAAAAAAAGTAAATTTTACAGGCAAAGCCAATCCATCCTAACAAATATTTCAAATAAGTAAAAAAAAAAGATTGGTCCATTTTCACAGGAAGGGAAATCGTGTACACAAACACCATTCGCAAGGAACAGGATATAAATACGCGTTCGCACAGGCCCACGCACGCACACTAGCCACGCTGGTGTCAAAGTCTAATCCGATTCCACTGCGATCCGAGAGCCGGGTTTACGTAAAATAGATCGGCAAAATTATTCATATCAATTTATATCGGAACAACAATGACTGGACACTACTTATATTACGGATTTAACCGCATGAACGTAATCGTAAATCGTAAACGTAACGTCGCAGTTTCATGGCTAAATTTTACTAAAATATTAACGATGAGAATATGTAATTTAAACTTACCCCTAAAACTAAGGATACCGTAGTCGCATAAGATGTTCTTAGGGATCAGATATTATTTAGCGGGACTAACAGGTGAGAGGCACTGTAACAGTACCTTTTGGTTAAATATTTACACTCCTCTTTTTTGCATTATGGTTAAAATTTCGTAATTTTAAACAAATCAACTATTCAATGCAACCTCACTTAAAATACAATCTAACTAATTTGGTATAAACCATAAATAAATAAAGCAAATTAACTAACACAAGACGTGACAGCCTAGCAGTACTGACGCTACTACTAGCAACAAACAAAACGCAAAACACTCCTATCCTAGGCCAGCACAGCAGCATCAATCAGGCTTGAGGGCCTTGAGGCTCAGCTCAGGCAAACAAAAAAAAAGTCACACGTACAAAACCGAATGAATGAATGAATGAACGGGATAGACGAAGCGGCACATAAAGTAGTCGATACATGGTCGATTGGTCTGGTCGCTCTACGTAAAGCAAAATTCGAACTTCGTATCTTGCCGTCCCGCTGACGCTTATTATATTACTTAATACGAGACGAGAGTGAGAGGAACGGAGCGATACGAACGAACTTCGATTTTCGAATTTCGTAGTAGTCCCCTGGTTGAGGGATGCACGTTACGATTCGAATCTAGCGATTTTTTGAATCGATCCTTTTCAATATGATCTAAAACCGATTCGATTCATGAGTAAGGTAAATCGTATCCTTTAAATCGTATTCAGAGACAATGTATTAATTTGTTAAAAGTATTGAATAATTATTACCTATCTCCAATTCTTAATGAAGACAGACTGATTATAAGTGGATGCCACAACAAATTCACATTACTAGTTCGCATTATTTACACACAAAAAACAGAAACATGATGCGGATAGTTTAGAAAAAAGTCTTCATTGATTTTAATTATAGGTAGCTAAATTTTATTTATTTTACATTGTTTTATGCTGTATGTACCGTCCTGTGTGAATAATAGTGTTATTTTATTGTGATTATACCGATGGCTCCAACGATTACTTATACTTATAATCTCTATAATATGTGTGGTGACATTACGGGGCTGTTTCACCATCCATTGATTAGTGTTAACTGACGGTTAAATGTGATGCCATCTCCGTCTACTCAAACAAAAAAAAAAGAGACGGTATCACACCTAACCATTGTACAGCATGATAATCGGAATCAATAATGCTTCGGATCGGATTATCACGTAGTTTATTATTGCGCGTACATTCCGTGTTGTACATTATTGTTTCCCCTATAGTATAGTTGACTTGACAGCTTCACAATGATAATGACAGTGACAGAAGACAGTTGTCCACTGATTTCATTCGTTCATTCTTCCCACATAACCATCGAAATGGAAGGAAAATTGAGAGGATTTCTCGCGTAGTTTTCAAAAGTGAATTGTAGTTCTCATTTGTTTTATTTATATATAGCTGATACATACTGAACTGCTGATACTAACTGAAAAACGATGAGACGGAGCTCGACATTTTATCAAATCATTAGACCAAAATGATATCACGAATTTTAAATAGGTCAAGAGATCACTTGTTTTTACAGTTCATAATCCTTTTATTAGTCGTCAGTGTTGTTTATATTTACTTGAATCACTTACAATTAACCTACAAGACTGCGCAGTGGTCAGGAGAGCGTTGCTTATCGGAACTAGCCTCTGTTAAATATCAATTAAGCGGTAAAAGCATTTACTATATTTGGGTGTGCAAGGAAAACAAGTAACTGTTAACAGTCACTTGTTTCGTACTGTGTTAATATCAAAGTATTTTCTTTTTCAGTGGTTACCGAATACAAAAATCGAATAGACAAGATGTTGATGGAGTCCCAAAGGGCGCACGAATCTGATAAGGAGAGATTCAAGGATATCATGGAGAGTTGCGTTGCTATGAAACAGCAGTCTACTATATGTCAGGTATTATTTTCCGTAATTAGTCATGTTATCATCTTACTTGACTTTTAATGGATACTTGATATATTAACCAAAAAAAGCCAATCATGTATGGCCATCCAACAGTTCTAGAAAATTTTATCGAGTGGAAGGCTGGCACATACATACAACTTTTGCATTGACTAAACTGTATAGTCAATGGATAAGTTGTATAATATGAATTAGTTAGCCAGGGCTAACAAATATAACAACTTTTGCATTGACTAAACTGTTTAGTTGATCTACAAATTATATGTATGCGCCAGCCCTTAATATGTCATTTCAGTCATTACCATTCACTGCCTATCTATTTCTAATGATTTAGCTTTGAACATAGAATATTGTTTTCAGAGCCAGTTCGAGGACCTACAAACAGACATGCATTTTAAAAGTCATTGTATACTGTAGAAGATTATGAGTTAAAGTAATTTCAGACAATGCCAAATTAAAAACATTGCATGATTTTGATATATTGTTTTCAGAGCCAGTTCGAGGACCTACAAACAGAATGCAAAAAAGTCAGAGAAGATTATGATAAAGTAATTTCAGACAATGCCAAATTAAAAACTGCAAGATAGTCCGCCTGCCTTTATTTTGAATTAACAACAACATTATAAAAAATTGCTAATCTAGGGCCAACCTGGAGGGATTGGGAATTATTATTTACCGCTTAAAGCTGGACACTTCTGCAATTTTTCGTTTATATGGGATTGTTTCATTTTAAAACTCTACAGTCAATGAAATATACCCCGCAGCTCTTGTAAAAATAAAGAAAACAATGAAAATTTAGCTATCTACATCAATTAAAGTAATTTTTGTATGATTATAAGTATTTGAATGACTACAAATTATAGCTTGCCTATAACTGGGTATAAATTTTTTTTTGGTGTAAATGAGTTATCTGTTGCTATGACCAGAGGCGGCATTGTTTAACATGTAGGTTCTCGCGATAGCATGTCACCATCTCTTTCTACTTCCAATCCTATACGCATTCTGGATTCTGTAGTTGTGTTGTGAAAGTACCTAATAGCCTAAATGTAATGATATTTGAGTAGATTTTGTGAGACTGGTGTGTTTGACAGATAAGGCTAACTGGTTTAATTTATGCCAGTTTTGTAGCATACATAAGTCTGAAGTAAAATTACTATTTGTGCTTATGAATTAATTACGTCTTATGAAACAAATCTACCCATGATAATAGTTATCATGCCAAAGATTATTGTTTTGTCTAGACAACACTCCAGGAACTTGTTCAGATAAGCATTGCACATAAAAATAAGTTATAATAATAAACAAATATCTATAGTAGGTATGTACAACATACCCACCCACCCACTATGTATCTTATCATTTGCCTTGAGTGCACTAAGCTCTACATACTTATCTACAAGTGGACTATCAATTCACTAGTGATTCTAAATTTTTTAAAAATTAGCTGTCCAGTAAGAAAAAAATGAATTTAAGTGATTGCTGTAGTGTAGTAATAGGTAGTATTCAAAAGGTTTAGTAGATAGTTAATGGGATTTATGGAATATGGAAGGGGCTCGGGGCTCTATCTAATAATACCCGAAAATATGTGTTTTGGCACATAGGGATCATTTATATTTATGGCATATAGGCATATTAATGCGGAATCTTACGCTGTGCGTGGCCCGACACGCACTTGGCCGGTTTTGTACACTTTCTCTGCGCTAGTTGTGCCATCTAACGAATATTGTTGTAACTATCATCAACTCTATCTGTATCTGGATGAAATAAGCGATCGGGACGACGTCTATGAACTAGTGGAAAAAACACAGCTCAAGCTACAACAGATGGCGCTACCAATACATATCTTGCTTTTAAATGAAAACTTTAAATCGTTTATTGAAAGACACATAATAATCTATACATCTATCTACATTATACAAATAATAAAGCTGAAGAGGGTCGAAAATCCGTACATGGAAGATTATACTTAAAATTGATAACAGAACACGCTCCAACTGCTTTTAGAATTTTTCCTGTTTATGTTTGTCGCTTATTTGACCGCGCATTATGTGAGAACATCTGAACGGATTTTGATGCAAACTTTACTAATCCGTCGAGAAAATCCCCGGCCAGGTTATATATAAAAATGCAACCCCTAAAAGGGGGGGGGGGTAGCCACTACACTCGATTGAGTAGTTTGCACCTGAATCTTATGAAATTACTTAGGAAGGAGGTGCAAACTTTTTTCAACGACTTTGAGTACCTACCCTGCTAAACTAACAGATGGCCCTGAAATGAATACGTTGCTAGATACGTTGTGACAAATACGTCACTGAAAAAGGATTATGTCAAATTAACTCTCAGTTTAGAAGAGGGGCTACACGGGTATCAAAAAATACAACAACATTAAACGACAATAAATTAACACACTAGTTTTCATATACGAATTATATTATAGCCTTCGCAAGTGTTAAAGCTGTAAGTTCTTATTTTATTCTTCCGAAAATTTGGCTTGCTGGTAGAAACTAGCCATAGAACATAGGGCTCTTCCATGATTGGTGTAGTAGGTACTTAAATAATATAATTCGTATATGAGAACTAGCTAAGCCAGACCTTAAGCTTCAATATTATTTTCCTAAGTTATGAGGCGAAATGACATTTTAAGTTGTTATGAAATATTTTGTTGTTATAAATAAATTTCAGGACTGACCATTGAATTTAGATCTCATTCCTTTTGTCGTTGAAGTCAACAACCAAGGCATATATCATAAAAAAACCGGCCAAAAGCGTGTCGGACACGACCAAGATAGGGTTCCGTAGCCATTACGAAACCATCAAGTATAATTTTCTAAAGATTTCGTATTGTGTACGGAATCTTTCAAGTTTAGGTATATTTACTCTTAAACTACTAGTAATTCTCAAGCAATTTAGCCGTTATAATTTTCCTAGTAAATTTGATATGCCTTCTTACTACCAATAACATCCTGATTTTTTAATTTTTTTTCCACCCAACAGTTTTGATTTTAGAGGGGCAGGGGACGCTCGATTTTAATGAAAATTTGCACTTTATAGTTTAATATTTCGCAAACACATTACTGAATCGAAAAATCGTCCTAGCAACCCTCCAATGGTTTTTAAAAACCTATCCAACAATACCTCACACTATAGGGTTAGTCGAGAAAAAAAAATCACCCCCATTACGTTTATGGGACGTAACGTACCTACCCTAGTAACCTGAAATTTTTATTTTGTTTTTTTATTTTTTTTATTTTACCACTGTCGGTGTGACTGATATGTATATTCATGCCAAATTACAATTTTCTAGTACTAACGGTCTCTGAGCTTAGACGGACGGACATGTCGAAACTATAAGGGTTCCTAGTTGACTACGGAACCCCAATATTGAACTTGACTCTCATTTCACATTTATATTTTGATGGGATTTAGATTACAGCTTACGGCTGGACACTGCTACTGTTCCCCATATGACATTGTTCCCATTGACCTTTGTGCTTCATATAGTTCTTACACATATAAAAGCGCTAATAGGTAGGATACAATCATACAATGATTAGACCCACAACAGTTTAAATCTGAATCTTTTATACCTAATAGCATCAAAGACATCAAAACAAAAGACAAACTCAATAGGGAATATTACTTACTGCAATTTTCTGCCGTCAGGGTGCAGCAAAGCACAAAACAGTAAACAGTTTTATGAGTATCTTAAATGCCTATCGTATTATTTCAATTATTTTTTTGGAAATATAACTCTATCGTTACTATCGATGTAAAAATCATGTTATTTTGTTACCAATAAATTTCATGATTTCTTTAGTAGGTACTAATACTCTTTGGTCATGATCTTTCATGGCGAAAAAAGGTTTGCGCTAGTGTCGCCCCCTGCGCAGAGCTTTGCCTAATATGCTATTAGTGAGAGTCACAATTTCTTCAAAAAAACGTAACGAAACAACAACAACAACAAGGTCAAAAACTATTTAAAATAAGACCTAACCAAGGCCGCAAGTTAGGTGTAATTTTTGCGATGGTTTTTAAACATACTTATCTCCATCTTTGGTATTTTTGTTCTTTTACTTATTCCGTCATAATATATATTTTAATGAAGGCCTTTGATCCCTCCCACTTACCTACTGCAGGGATAGCGAGCGATGATGTGGGAGATCCCACTGATATATTCAACATCTAGGACAGGGCCGGATTTAGGGGAGTTCATTCGTGGCTACAGCCTCGGGGTCTCTACAAAGTAGGAGCCACACGAAAAAGGTTTAAAAAACATCCAAAATTTCAATATTTCCGTTTTTCTTCATAAAGCTTTTTTGCCTTCCTTTTGCCCCTCATTACATCAAGCTCTCCAGACGTCTAAATCCAGCCCTGCCTGGGTATCTGTTTGAAAGGTGATTTAATTATATTCAGAATTTAATAATCTTGCACAAGTTAGTAGGTAAGTTTAAGTTTTTTTTCATAATATTTTTTGTTACCTTTTTGTTTAGGTGCTGTTTATCTGTTTGGCTAATTATTACATTACATACCGTCACTACTTTTAAAAAGCTCGTAACTTAAAATTATTTATTTTTCTGAGTGAATTTTATGCGCATTATTTAAAGCGTCGATAGGACGATATTCTTCTCCAGGCACAGGACGCATTTCTCCAATCGAACATTGTAAAATGTTGTGAGCTGTTTCGATAGTTTAATATGTTTTTTTGTCGATTCGGTTTGTGGATTTTTACAGAACGGTCAAGTTATGGAGGCTGAAAAATTAATAAAACCGACCTACTGCGAGTACAATTCGCGCACCGAGATTTCCGTACAAATTTGTAGGTATTATGGTGTCAATTATATTTTAAGCAATTCTTAAAATACTTATTGAAGTTGTTACGTACTTAGGTATGACTTTTAAAAACCGACTAAGGGTCTGGATTTGAGTCAGCAGTGCCTACTTAGCGCTTTTTATTGCCAACTAGCAGGTGCCCGCGGCTTCGCCCCCGGTGTAGTTTTTTTTTAATTTTAAAAGAACCTGATAATAGCAAACACAACAAAAAAGAATTAGTGAAATAGCCGTTCACGCGCAATGCCGTGACCAAGGGAAATAGGGATTCATTTTTATATATTAAAAAAAAAGAAAATTACGAAATCAGGACTCCAAAGGGCCTACTACGAAGTTCGAAAATCGAAGTTCGTATCGTGCCGTCCCTCTCGCTCCCGTATTAAATAGTATTAAGTGTCACAGGGAGCCCTGCAGCACTGCCGTGTGGAAGGCAAGGGGAAGCCACCACACTATTTCCCCAAGAAAGTCATCATGGAGACTCGCTACTAATCTTCAACGACAACCACGGTTACTCCGTCAAGATTGTAGCTATATAGGTACTTAGAAGAGATTAGTATGGGATTAATGGTACCTAACAGTCCTCATACTACGAAATGCAAAATTCGAACTTCGTATCGTGCCATTCTGCTGACGCATTATTTAACGAGAGTGAGAGGGACGTGCGATACGAACTTCGAATTTCGTAGTATCCCCCCTGATGCCAACGGATCAATTTTTGCTTAGTGCTTTTGAAAATACTAAAGAGTTATAATAAATTACAGCTCTATCTTATTATTTTGCAAACTGCGCGACTGTTTTATTCGGGCGGTCTTTGTAGCAACTAATAGGCACTTGTCTTGATTGGTTATCGACTATTTTCTTGCTCAAGAAACGAAGAAAAGATATAGATTCCTGTGTGAGTAAAAGAGACACATATATTATAATAATTGATCGCTAACTGTTCACACTGCAAGCGCGAACTCTCTCTTCACTCTTGTCGCAGCGACAAGAGCTATAAAACTCGCCGAACTAAATAGTTGCTTGGCGGCCGCCCCAACTCGAGCGAGTGGTGCGAGTAATCGTGGAGGCCTAGGGGCAAGAATGAGTTTTGCAAATAAAATGAGGGCCATGTGAGTTTTTGATATTTTACTGATTGCCGAATAAAACCAAGAAATATAGATGCATAGTTGTTTACTAGTGCATAGGTGTACTCCTCTGGATTTGAAAAAAAAACCGAAGTCTATTGAGGGACTCCTCTTTTGTGCAGGCCCCGGGGCTGTAGCCCTGGTTGCCCTCCTAAATCCGGCCCTGAATTGATGTGAGAGTGGGCAAGGCGCTCTTTGTTACCAGCTCTACGCATTCCGGTCCGGTGTCCAGTGAAGCGGTGTGGAAGGCAAGAAAAAGCATCACACTATTTTTCGAAGAAAGTCGTCAAAAAGGTTTACCTACTATTGACCATTATACTACTTACGAGCACGAAGTGCGAAATACGAACTGCGTATCTTGCCGTCCTGCTGACGGTGCGCTAATATTATTTAACACGAGAGTGAGAGGGACAGTACGATCATCATCATCTCAACCTATATACGTCCCACTGGCACAGGCCTCCTCTCGGAATGAGAGGGCTTGGGCCATAATTCCCACGCGGGCCCAATGCGGATTGGGAACTTCACACGCACCATTAAATTGATTCGCAGGTGTGTGCAGGTTTCCTCACGATGTTTTTCTTTCCTCCACGGCTTTTTTATTGTTTTTTTTTTCGTGTTTCGTGGTAGCCCTCCTGATCCTCAAGCAATGGTCGCGGCCACTCTCAAGAGTAGACTTAGAAGAGATTAATTTAGGGTTCTACCTTATTTTTATGCAAAAGAATCAAAAATGTCGGTGATGTCGATGAAGTGTCGATGTCTTCTTTCAGTAGGTAAATACTTAGTCGCAGTGATCAACGCTGAGATGGGTGCCCCTTATTTCGCGTAACATTAATTGTCCTAATATGATTTCGCATAACAGATTTAGCAAAACATAATTGTACTTAACAGCGAACTTGCATATAGTTATAAAAAAAACTTAACACTTATTCAGTATAATAATCAATCCGCATAATTGAAATATGCATAACGGTATTAACTATAACTCAAGCTGTTATAAAATGAAGACGCATAATTTTATCAAGCGAGTGAATTAGCTTGTTCAGGGCAAAACCGACTCGGTTAGGTTAGTTTCAGAAGCCTGAGGCGGGGGCGAAGCGTAGCCTTAGCCTTCGATGTTAAGTATTTTTAGGGTTCTGTACTGTATTTATTTTTCAAAGCATTATTCATTTTCACTTTCGTTTTTCATATCGGAAAAAAGTTATATCAAAGCCAAACAGCGGACTCTATAGCGATTAATGGTCTTTATTTAATTTTAATCTAGTTTTGGTTTAAAATTGTTGTTATTATTTTTACAAGCTTTTATTTAACTTGACACACACCGCATTGCTTGACAAGGGAATTTATTGTGACTCAAATGAGAAATGAAAAGGAATCAAATAATTCGACTGTCCCCACCTAACCTAAATTATTTGTTTAGATGAATGTAAATAGTAGATTGTTCAACAAGGGACTAAAATAAGCCATAATGACACGACATGTTTTATAGTTCGAGTGTGATAATGGTTGTTTAGTCTCGCGTTAAACACTACTTTTCACTTTGAATGCGAAAAAAGACGTTATATACAAAATTACAATATAATTATTAAATTTCATCATATTTCTTTTCTTTTTTTTTGTAAAGCGATGCTTGCACATTTAGCCAACAGATTCAAACTTGAAAACTATTTTAAAACTATTGGACTATGCATAATAAAATGAACTCATCCTGGATATAATTAAATATATTGATTTTCGTAATCATTAATCGTGTTTCATGAAATTAAATCCTTTTTTAAAAAAAATTGCGCAGTTGTCGTTTTGAAGTTATTTCCACGCCATAAAAATTGTCTATGCACAATCAATGCAAATGGCGATAGTCCTTCACAAACACCGTGACTGGCTGATTAGTGGTTTTTAGAGTACCTACCTAAATAAAAAAAATACTTTAATCCCTAGAGATTAAAAAGAAGAAGCTTTAGTCCCAATCTGCGACTAATGTAACATTTTAAGAGCATGAGAAGTGAAAAAAAATGTATGTTCCGAAGTATTAAATCGTAAATCAGTCACAACTCTCCTTTAATACTGTAGCGATTGGTAAGTACTACCTATGAGGCTTAATGTAGGGTCGGGGTAAGAAAAGGTTCGCCACTTTTCAATTCTAGGTATTTCAATTACGTTAAAGTCCAATAAGTGACGAACCTTTTCTTACCCCGACTATACAAAAGGTAGGTTAGAAATGAACCCTAATCAACACGTTCTATTCATCTTTGTCCTGAGTCTCTACCCTCTATTAAATTCGTACCACTAAAGTCGTATCTACCTATAAAGTGTCTCTACATCTACACGTTGTAGAAAAAAAATGCGACATAGGTAAAGTACCTACGTTTTTCTAAAGCAACGCAGCATTCATGAATCAGTGGAACATTATCTACTTAATCCTGATGATGCTGTCAGCAGCGGAAGGACTGTACCCCCTAAGCCCCGCTTAGCACGTTTCTTTCACCCGACAAAGTGATCCCGGTCATCCCCTTTTTTGTTTAAAATTCTCAACTTTCGCCTGTACATTTGCCTGAATCAACATTTGACATTATTACGACTTCCCATTTAAATTATGTGATAATTAGATAAAATTAGATTAGGTAATATATATACCTATATGATTGCCTTATACTGTCCTTATTTATTAGGTACTTTTAAGTAACAAAAATAATAACAAAGCGTGCTAAGGAATATAAAACTAAAAGCTGAAATCCAAAATGAAAATATTCCATAAGGTACCTAACGGGTAACTCAAAGTTTTAGGAAAGGTAAGTACGTATACGTACCTAAGTACGCAAACATTTATTTTATATATTTTTTAGTTAATTTCATCTATATATATACTAGCACTCAGCCTGCTCTACTTGCATGTATCTAATCGTTTATTACCTAGTTATAAGTACAGTGCGGTGGGCTTCTGTATTGATATTAGAAGGTTGGTAGGTAGGTAGGTACCTGCCTGAGTTGTAGGTAAAATAAAATAGTCTGATTATAAGTAATTCACTATAACGTTTAAAATTATTTTATGCAATAGAAATATTTACATTTTCCGTCTTGTACTTATTAAAATTTTTATACAGGTAAGAACCTAATTAAGAACCTTTCGAAAAACATAATAAGAAAGGTAGGTAGGTACCTACCTTTTTATTTAAGAATCTAAATACTATAATGTAGTGGAATTCAAAAGGTTATCTACGCATTTTGCGCTCTACCTATCTACCATCATTAATTACCGCGATGTCCAGCATCATCAAAAGGTACGTAACATTCGAGATGAACTTTACTTTTGACATAACAGAATGTTGCCGTAACTGGGCAGGTAGTACATAGATAGGTAACATGTTAATATTAGATATAGGTATGTATGTTATGCTGCGCCCATTTTATAAATTAATATATTGCACTGAAGTTATTTAGTTACGTAGGTACATTCGCATCGGTCTAGGCAAGCCTTTATCTTCTACGTAGAACAGACAATTGCGGGTAAGGCAAAGTAGTACAATAGAAGAATACCTAACACTGAGTGCAACAAAACTGCTTAACTAACACAGTACGTGTGGAATAATTGACAGTTGTACAGGGACAATGCGTATTATAGGGTGTAGCGTTCCGGTGGGGGAAGCGTTGTAATACGAAAGTGGGCGCCGCCCTCGCGGCGGGGCGGGGCGAGCAGCACCCCGCCCCCGAGAGGGATGCGCGCGGCGGGCGCCGCGGCCGAGCGAGAGCGCGGCTGGAGGCGGGGGGCGCGCCGCGCCGGCCGTCGGCGTCGCCCATCATCCCGCTCATTCGCCTCTCGCTTAGCGCCCGCTATGTAAACGTGCCTTGTTGTGAATCTAAACAAAATCAGTCAGTCGTCGTTTTGTTGTCGAGGGAGCAGTGTGTCGAGGGTTCCGCGCTCGCGGGTAACATGTTGTGTCAGTGATCGTGCCTTGACACGATGCACGCGCTGTTCGGCGAGCAGAGCCCGTACGCGTACCGCAGCGGAGCCGCCGGCGGCTACTCGGCCAGTGTCACCCCGTACGCTTACGAACAGTACCGCTACGGATACGGGGCGCCCTACTTGCACCCTCACCAGCAGCATGTCGGCGCCCCCAAGGATATGGTCAAACCGCCTTACTCCTACATAGCGTTAATTGCGATGGCGATACAAAATGCACCGGACCGTCGCATAACTCTAAACGGCATTTACCAATTCATAATGGAGCGTTTTCCTTATTATCGCGAAAATAAACAAGGCTGGCAAAATTCTATTAGACATAATTTAAGCCTAAATGAGTGCTTCGTGAAAGTGGCTCGCGACGATAAAAAACCCGGCAAGGGCAGCTATTGGACCTTAGATCCGGATTCGTATAACATGTTCGACAATGGGTCATACCTGCGGCGAAGACGTCGGTTTAAGAAAAAAGACGCTCTCAAAGAGAAGGAGGAGGCCCTCAAAAGACAGCAGCAGCTGCAGCAGGCCCAGGAGGCGCTGGCCGCGCAGGAGGCGCTGAGCGTGTCCGACGTGGCCGGGCAGGTGCGCGACGTGAAGCCCGACGTGAAGCCGCGGCTCTTCGAGTGCCGGCCCAAGCGTGAGCCCGGTGCCGACTGTGCGCGCTACGACAAGCCGACGGACTCCTTAGACGATTACAGTGAGCCCCGGCTACCGCCTTCCGCGGTGTACTGTTCGCCGCAGCCCTACTCGCTGGCAGCCGAGGAGTTCCGGGCGGCCGCGACGGGCTGGTACGCGGCACCCGAGCCTCCCGCCGAGCAGCTGCCGCCTGCATTCCGCGATCTCTTCGAGCCGCCGAGCTGCCAGCTGGCGGGCTTCCGGGGCGGCTCGCCGCCGCCCGACGCATACCGCGCCTCCCCGCCGCCGCACCACCACTACCGGGCGCCTGCTCCTTCGTACTACCATCACCAAGCATGCGTTGCAGCCGCACCTGCTCCCGCTCACAAGTCCTACTGAGACATCGCTCCAAGGTGAGACCAGAATTATTATTTTACTGTAAGTGCTCTGCGACTTTCATTTCGTAATAGTGTATCGCTCGCGAATTGGGCTGTGCGAGTTGCGATGATTAAGTCCCCGTGTTGAGCTCCGAGCCGGCGCGGTGGGCACCGGGGCAGCTCCGTGACGTGGTTGTGGTTGCAGGAGGCCGGCATCACACGGCGCCGAACGAATTTAGCCGCGCGTCAGTTCCAGAACGGATAAATATAGCGCAGTAGCCGGAGATGCCGTGGAGGCAAGTGGCGGCGCGTCGATAACCACTGTTTACACATCGTCGGCCGACCCTGCCGCCTCCCGCTCCGTCCACACCTATAGGTATGTACGATGAAGATCTGACCACATGTGTAGAACTAGCTGTAACAATAAGTGGCTGGTAATGTGCGCGTGTGTGCGCGCGGACGAAAAGGTGCGTGTGAGCATCACGTCTAGCTATTCTGATGGTATACGGAAGCCCCAGACGGGTGTTTTGATGTGTTCTAGACAAACGTTATCCACGAAATAATTGGCTCATTTTATTGAAGGAACAAGAAATCTATTAAAATTGACTTAGGTACCTAAGGATAGAATTATTCTTTATGTTCATTATATTGCATTTTATTTTCAGACGTAATTTTAATAAGTACCTACCGAATAACGACATAACAATTGTATCAGCTTCAAATACAAAGTGTTGGTCTAAAATCGTATTTGAGATGGAAATGGATAATTTCACTAAAAACAAACAAAGAAATAGGTAGGTATTACAGTTTAAATTTTTATATAAACTTCTATTGAACTGCCAAAGTAACGCACATCAATCGGGCCGTTCCTACCTACCTATAAGTACGTGAAAGATGCACAAAGAATGTACCAAATAAAGTTAAAATATTTTTTATTTATTTTAATGACAAACATTAGGTACACCAACATAAGATACCAGACACCCAATGCAATGGTGTAGGTACCTACCAAACCTAATACATATTTGTAGGTGTATTTATATGTACATACATATATTAGTTCACTTTTTTACGAAATCTCTTGCGCATAAGAATGTAACAATATCGAATGCGCTCAGCGTCCATATCGCTTAGCCTAAAAATGTAATGTACAGTCAAGTGCAAAAATAAGTATGTATATATTCGAACCACTCTCAAATATGTTACTACTGACTTATTGCGTCGGAATAAGAGTCTGTGTTAAGTACTTATTTTTGTAACTGAATAAGTTAATATTTTTACACCTGATTGTACCTACCGAATCAATTAAGTTACCATTCGACCTAAATAGTTATAAAAACTTTGTCTAGATCTGTGGGTAGGTTCGTTATCGTAGATTTCTCTACTTAGCTAATTTGCTTATGACTGGGATTCTTTAAAAATATATTATATTATAGATATCTACATATAATAAAACAATTTATGGTCATCTTACTGGGCAATCTGGTCATACCCAGAAATAGGTTTTCATGAAAATCGAGCGTCCCCCCCCCCTTAAAATCTAAACCGGTGGGTGGAAAAGTTTGAAAAAATTCAGGATAGTAAATATACCAAACTTTAAAGAAAAATTATAACGGTTAAGTTTGCTTGAGAATTATTAGTAGTTTAAGGGGCTGTTTCACCATCCATTGATTAGTGTTAACTGACGGTTAAATGTGATACCGTCTCTATTTGTTTTATAATAAATAAATAAATATTTTTTTCGTAATGGCTACGGAACCCTATTTCGGGCAAGCGGGTTTTTTTCTAAATAACGTAACTCCAAGTCGGTGTAACCACCGATAATCAGCACTTAAGTAGGTAATCACAATAGCTGAATATACAGAAGTAATTATCTTCCAATCTAATCTGAACTTATCCTATCATTCTAAACAAGAAATATAGTTTTGCTGATTCGAGAAATTCGAGCCGATAAAGCTCAAGGCAGTCTAAACAAATGCGTTTAACGAATTCTGAGACAAGTTAACGTGTTCCGCGATCCCTTACCAATTATCCAACATACAACAGATACATTGTCAGGGTAGAATTTATTGTTTACAAATGTTAAATCTTGGAAGTGATAAAAACTTTGTGTAGACAGAGTAGCCAGAACCCGTTGTTGCTCTGTCAGCTTGCTACAACAAAGCGGGGATGACCATATGGTGACCAAGTGCCGAGTTCTATCTAATGTTACAAACATTTTTTTGGTCGAGGTGCTATCGTTGGGGGGCAATGGGCAAAGGTTCTTCATTATTTTCGTGTTTTAGGGTCCCTTCAAAAATTTGGACCAGAAATCTTTATAATTGTCTCACGTGCGTTACAAAGTTTTGGTTTTGAAAAAGGATTAAGTAAATCAGCTTTTTCTTCAAATATGGAAGAACCTAGACGGTGAACCTCGTGCCTTATTTTTTATAATTGCATATATCGTATTGTCAATAGGTATAATACATAATGTCAGTATATTACTGAAAACAAGTCTGAATTCACTTGCAAGATTTTAAAAATATACCTACGAGAATACAATATATCTACCAAGTGAAAAAATATATTTACAACTTTTTTCGCTGACTGTACTTGCATTGTCTCCAAAATTACATAACCGTACCAAGCTTCAAGTCAATAATACGTATATAAAGCGTTGAAGAGTTCCCTACTTCGAGATCTCGGCCGGACCATCAGAATTTAACTAATTTAGGTACATAAGTATGCTAAGCCAAGTTACAGCTCAATCAGATAAAAAACAAGTGAAAAAAATTTAAAAAGGAGGAAGTGGTAGAATTTTTTTTTTGTTAATTTTGAAACCAATACGCAAACACAACTTAACATACGAACGTTGCAAGTAAAAGCTTGTAAAAATATCGACGAATATTTATGGAGACGAAACTGACTAGCACTTAAAATGTAAAACAGGAAGTAAAATTAGCGTCAGTTTTTCGAAATTTGGTAGTGTATTTTTCATCGAGGAACTAAAATAAGCCAATATATACCCGAGGTGGTTAGCCACCCGAGCTTTAGCGAGGGTGTCTATTTATCCGAGGATTTATTTGACTTTTAGTCTCGACGTTAAAAACTCTATCTTTCACTTCGATTGCAAGAAAAACATAGTCATTTCTGTGAAAGAATTAATGCATTTCTTATTCCTCCAGTCCATAAAACTTTCATAGATTTTAAAATAAATATTTCCAGATTTTGGCGGCAAAAGAATATCAATTATGTCTTTTGCTCTTTGCTCGACATCATAATTTTCACTATCACTTGACGACATTGTGAGTAGGTATAATTAATTTATTTTAATCAATTATGATTTACGCTCTACAACAACTTCAAAGTTTTCGCGATAAGTTTTTTTTACCAACCAGACAGAAATAACAAATTGCTTCGGCAAAATGGTCCATACACAAACTGGAATAAATAGAATGGCGCCACCTTCTATGCGGAAAAAGCATAGAACTAAGACCACGTAGACTAAGAACGTAATATTTTCGTTATGAAAATGGTCCACACACAATCTTATTTTATGCCAAAAACTAAGCAAGTATGGCTGTTTGAGTTTATCTAAGTCACTCAAAGTAAATTAAAAAATTAATTGCTTTTGTAGTGTTAAAATTAATTAAAGTACCTACTCACTTTTCCCCCGCCTCGTAAGGCTATATTGACCTACTTTTAGAGCATGAGAAGTAAAAATGAATAAAGGTGCAATTGAGTACTTATTTTTCATTGTTATTGACCTACCAACTGAATAAATAGCTAAAACGGAACCTTCAAATTAACAGACACTTCTAATCGATCGATATTCAATATTTGGGAATCTAACTGTATCTAGGTAATGGGCAATTTTCCGCTTTATGCTGCTACTATATTAGTCGTATCTACTACTTATAACTTTTTTTTAATTTTCTCCGATTTTCCGTTGCCGTATACTGCCAAAATTGTAAATGCGGGGCATTATTTATTGAAAACGTTAAAAATCAATAGGGAGTTTGCAAGAATTTTATTAATTAGTTCAAATTTATTTTTCTTGTTTACAAATTACAGTCCAAGTTATTAAAGCATTTTTAAAATACCTTTGAAAATATATAGTACATACGAAGATTTGGCCGTTTTAAATTGTTCCGGCTTCAGCATCAAATCAGTTTGAAAGAATCATTAACCTAAAGCTCCTTCTTAGTCGCTTATCTAGGTATATTAATAATGATCGTTTATAGACGAGCGAGTATTACTTAGCTTTGACGAGTTCCATTGGCCATCTGTGGCATTCTTCATCAGGTCCAGTTTACCAAATGATACTTTCTAAATGTAAATGCTTATCTTAATGCTAAAAATGCCAAAATCGCCATAGGTGTGCCTATAAAATTTGATGTTTGCCCTCGATTTAACTAGGATCTTGACTTGGTGACAATGGGATCATCTCAGAAGAGTACCCTTTCGAATAAAAAAAGAATTTTGAAAATCGGTCCACATTGACTGAGTAATCGGCGAACATATACATGAAAAAAAAATACAAACATTGGAACATAGAACCTCCTCCTTTTTTGAAGTCGGTTAAATATACCTACCTATATTTAAATTAAGTTTTGATTAAGCAAAAAGGTAGTCCTTAACAGTACTTAGTTACATTTTTGTCGCAGGTTTGACGGAAAAAGAAGACTGCGGGAGGCGAGAAGCAGGGGATGAGGTACTAGAATGAACATCATTATGGATCAAGTGCAAAGTGCTGGAATGTGTTAAACTTTCAGTGGACCTCGAAAATGGACCAGTGAGACACTTAAGCAGCTCTATTAGAGCGAACTGAGTACTTATTTTAAAAATAGCGGTATTGTGAAGTCTCTAATTCCGTAGAGATAATGTTCATAGTGCTCGGAGGTTTTAGTGCGTTAGGGAGTAATTTATATTCGTTCACCAGTGGACTTATAATATAATGTAGAAAATTCACTAAGATATTGTTTCGCGGATTAGTGTAAATGGTATTTAATAGGACACCCTCAACGTTAGCAAGCTTTTCTGATACATGTTCTAGTCTACTGATTTGTCCTTTCTGTGTAATTTTTGAATCATTGGTTGTATTAAATTTGTATGTATTTATAACTCAATTTAAGAAAAAAATATTGGTCAAGAAAAGTCAGCAATGCACATCCTATAGAAAATAAGAATAGGTAGAAATATTTTTGGCTTTAATATTTGAAATATTTTATTTATATAGGTATTTAGTTGGGTAAGATTAGAGTATTGTACTCGTACAGACATGTCAGAGTGGCAAACCTGTTGTGAAATGCTGCTTAGTCTGAAACTGTATTAAATAAGAGGCCTACAAACTATTAAGTTCTCCATACAGCAGTATGTAGGTATTCCATGTATTTATTTGAACTACAGAAAAATAATTTTTCTATTTCTGATTTTCTCATCATTACAATCGTAAAAGAAGTAACAAAATTGGCGTAGACAAAAAGGCTAATGGTGTATATACGAAAGTCAAAACCTTGAGTTGTACAAATTTTAACACTGACTTTTATGTTTAACTTTTCATTGTCATTAATATATGCAGATACATTACCAAGACGTCAAAATATCTACCTTTAAAAAATATCTGCCTTAAAATGAATTCGGCGTATAGGTACCTACATATATTTGATGCCATGGCTATATCGATATACCTAATTACGATTTCGACTCTACCTTCAAAAATCAAGCACCTACTTTAGTGCAAAATTACATATTTTTGCTAAGTCACGAGCTACTTATCGGTATCGCATACTCTTAACAGATAGCCTCAAGAACGGGCAAGAAGTTACAAGTTGTAAATAACGATAAGAAAAGCTCAAGAAACTAAAAAGGTCTACAAAACTTGAACGATCGCATCAAAGCCCGTAAATGATCGTTTCCATGCGGCTCATACACTAAACGAAAAACCAGAATTTATTAATTAGCTATTTGTAGATAATTCCCGTAATAGACTATTTTTGAGTTTATTAATACGGTCCTAAGACACTACATGTTTCTCTATTGTATCCTTTGAATATGAAAAATAATAATAAATCGTAACCAAAATCAAAATAAACTTCTAAGTAGATAGAGGGTGTTACACCTAACTGACTTTGTTATTTCGATTAATTCTCCAACCAACCCTCTTTATCTCACTAAGTATTTACCGATACTTTATCGATACTTTGACTTCGAAGAAGAAACATTTGGTCAAATTAAAGCCTTAATGAAACCATTATTTAGATGAATACGTACTTAAAGGTAATTTAATAAAGGTAGGGAAGTGTGCCATAAATCATAATTATATTCAGCAAGTGGGTAGTTTTTTTTTTTGCAGAAAATACAAATTGTCGCAGCCGCGTAGTACATATAATTCGCAACGTATTATTAATTAAGTCTAAAGTGACCAATTTAGAAGGCAGTTCCAGTGAGATATCTATCTCTAGTTGGGAAAGAAAAGGACAGCTCTGGCCTAGAGCAAAGTAAGTGCTTTCTTTTCGGACTCCAACTATAAGTAACTAATTAATTAAGTCAATCCATACCTATAATTATCAAAATTAACATAAAGTAGTCAAATAGAGTAAGTATTTGAATAATTCATGCCTGAAATATCAATAAAATAGTAAAATAGTGTCAGATATAGCTTACGTAATGTTTAAAAAAAAACACTGAAAAACCTAAAATTTTAAAGTGTGTTTACACGATAAAATCTGGCCATGCATGATCTGGTGTTACTTAGCAATGAATGCTAATTTTTAAGCAACACTTTTTTAAGTAATAAATAAGTGGTTATGAAAGTACATAATAAAAATATAATCATAATAAAAAGTTAGCTTAGGGCGTCTGTGAGTTTTAGCTTTATATATATCACAGTGCCTAAATTATTTTGAACAACGTCTTCTGACGGTCTTTACTAGGTTTTTATGTAAAAATATATTTATTTCTTAAATTGAACAATTTGCTTTATAGCAGCTTATTACATTCTCTTTTCACAATAGCTAACATTTGTAGAATTGACTTCAGATTGGAAGTGTTTTAACTTTGGTGAAATTGCCTTTTTAACAGAAAAATGCTTCCCATATAGAAACTACTTTTGGTGCTTGGATTAGAGTTTTCCCGACTCCCCCAAGTAAAAAAACAGTTACTTACATGATTTTTATTTGGAAAGATGATATCCTAATGAGCTTAAAACAGCTTGGGAAAATATAGCTACATATTTGTGGCATTGAAGTTGGAAACGAGTGACGATTATCAAAAAACGCTGTTCAAAGCAATTTAAGCACAGTGAAATACATAAAGCTAAAACTCACAGACGCTCTAACATTTTATTGTATTTTATTATGTAGTATCATAACCACTTATTGCATAAAAAAGTGCCGCTTGAAAATTAGCCTTCATTGCAAAGTAACACCAGATCATGCATGGCCAGATTTTATCGCGTACCTACACATTTTATATACATGCATATGTTTAGATAGTTAATTAAGTGCAATATTTATTAAATTCCTACCTAAATACTAATAAAATCCAATACACAAAGCATTCAAAAATACCCAACTTATTTCTATTCGTGTAGCCGGCAGCATTGGCGAGCAGTGAGTCAATTCCGGGGGTCCATATCGGCTCGCGTACTTAATTGTTGAAAGTCAGAATCTCAGAATGTAATGTTTGTCAGAATATATCGTTTCTTTTTTCTCTGAACCCAATACTTAATTGTTCAGAATTTTTATAAAACAAACCTAACCTAACCTATAGTTTTCTATAGGATGACAATTTAAAAATTTCAGAAAGTTTCAGTGGAAAAAAAATATATGACAATCAGTAATTCTGATAAACAGAATGATTTGAGAAAATTATGCGAACTTTGGCGCCCCCATTTCAAGGGTACAGAGTGTCGCTAGTTGGCGGCTGCAGCAGCGCGCCACCCCCCTTACAGTAGAGCGCTAGTGTTACCGTCAGGGCCTACGCTAGCTGCGCGGGCGCACGGAGCGGGAATCCTTCGCACAAGATGCGTGCAGTTAGACTGGCCAGCGAAAGCTGTCCACGCATTGTTTGCGAAACTTTAATCTAGTATCATTTTTGAGATTGTCAAAATTTACATATTGTCATTTTAACCCGGCTTAGATCATTTTGATATTTCTGCTTTTAGAAATAAAATAAATTATATTTTGTTTATTCAACCTCTTACCATCCTCAAAATGCAAAATTTTATAAGATTATGTTAGAATTAAAATATTAGAAGATATATGTGTTCAATGCCAATCTGGTCAAAATGGTCAAAAATTGATAATAATAATGATAAAAAGGGACTCCTGAAGGGCATCATCAACTATCACACATAATTAATGTTGATGCAGCTTGAAGAGTCCTGAGTATAATTTAATATCTGGAAAATTTAAATAATATCTAAGTATCAACATTGTTTAATAAGTGTACAGCAAGTGTTGTCAGCCTCGTTTTTTTTTTAAATTTGCCGCGGTTTGCCGTAGACAGCTTTCGCTGGCCAGAGTCTACCGCTTCTCATACTATTTTTCCCGCTCCGTGCAAAACCCCCTCGCGGTTGGTGCGTGGTGCGTATCAGACATTGACTGCTTTATTCTATCTGATATTATTACCGATGACTGTACGTAACTAGTACATACGAAGGCAATTCGAGGTGACCATTAAGTCCGGTTTTGTTGATTATCAAGAATGACCCTTTGCAGAAATATTTCATATATTATGTACCTATGTACCATAATTCATATATTATGTAAATTATGTTATCTGTACGAGTACCTACTGAAATCTAGTATAAAAATGATAAAACCAGTCCGATTTCCAGTTTTGAGAAATCGTCGGACACAAATAAATCCATACTAATAAAGTGAAGTGAAGTGTGTGTGTTTGTATGTTTATGTGTATGTTTGTCCGTCTTTCACGTCGAAACGGAGCGACGGATCGACGTGATTTTTGGCATAGAGATAGTTTAAGAGCTAGAGAGTGACATAAGCTACTTTTTATCCCGGAAAAATGCACAGTTCCCGAGGGAACAGCGTGCGATAACCGAATTCCGCGAGGCCGAAGCCGCGGGCAAAAGCTAGTATGTAATACAAACATAAATATGAAATTTCGCTCACCTGATCAGTTCAGCTGCCTAGATAGAGTAACACATCAGGTACGTACCTACCTATATCATGTTTTTTCCACAACATTACATACGTACGGGTCGTAAAGTCGGACTAAAAAATTCTATAACTGACCCCTAAATTTTGTTCAGGGAAATGAAAAGTCAAACTAGTACATGTCCACACACTGTCAATATTGTCTTTTTATTATATTTTTATCCCATCTATTTGAAAAGATTGGTTAATAAAGAAAATTTAACCTACTCCTTCTTTAAATCGGTTAATAACTGAGACCAAAGTAGGTCTTTCGTTCAAGGGACTCCCGCAGAGGGCAATGATGACATTTGAATTTGGAACATGAATTATAAAGCGTTCCGCAACACGACCAAAAACATCAAACGCTGATAGTATGATATAACCATCTACTCGAATAACTGACAGGTATGCCTCGGTTTTCTTCGTTTTTTTTTAGTATTGCATTTATAATAAAACACAGGGAATGAAATCTCGGTGCGGATGACGCAGAGTGACATTTCTGTGAGTTCAACTAATGTACTCATACCTAGAACTGCCGGATTCTGCCGGCCTCCACTTCTCATCGCACCCGTTTTTGAAATAAACCAAATACACGATAAAGAACTGAATGGCCAAATTCTAAGAAGGATAATATGCAATTGGTATGTTTTTAGAGTTTCGTACTACAATGAAAAGGTTTATTTCGCTATCGGTCGGTCTGAGTGTCAAAACGGTTTTTCTCGGACAGCGTCAAGAGACCTACCTACATATATACTCGTAAAGTTGAAATTAATATCAAATACTCGGGTCCGCAATCCCTCGGAGCTGTAAAAAAGATGTTACCAAATGCATTTCTTAGCTTTAGTTAGCATCGCCAGCGGTTCTCTTCTTTGGTGTCAAAATAAATTCTTAAAGTATTTTTGACATCGTGTTGCCCTCGTGACGCACTAAAGTAGTAGTAGTGAAGGGAGCGACTCTTATCTGTACGAAATAGATCAAAATTTTATGAAATATCTGAAATCCTTAGTTTTCTAATGATTTTTCTAGCTTAATACATTAACAACAACGGCTTTAAGCAATTTAGTATCCCATATTTACTTCAAGTTCATTGTTTTCAAGATATTTGCCATCAAAGTGGAACAATTTTAGGCCAAATGACTGGTTTTCTGGCCATAATTTTTGTGTTAATTAGTTTCAAATGAAAACCCATGACCAGTTTTTAGAGACGTCAAAGACGAACCCAAATAATATGTAGATTTCGTATATGTTAGATCTTTCACGTCAATAGAGATACGAAATAAGTGTTTTTTCAGACAATGTTTAAAAAAATCATACAAAATTAAGTATCCATTTTTTTCCAAATCCGGTAGACAAAAATGGTGATAAAAGATTGAAGAACCGATAGTCGTTTGACTTTTAATTCTATCTGTAGTGCAAAAGTAGGAGATACGATTCAAAACTTGTCAAAAATCGATGAAAACCTCGGGTAGCCTCTTAAACTAAAATACAAGAGATAACTTTCTGATTGCTCTTTATGGATTTCTTTAATAACTATAAATATTATGTACCCTATCCCTCTTTCACTCTGAAATACTTAAATACCTAATACAAAATTATTGTGTAAGAGAAAATTGATCAATCCATTATATTGGACTACCTACTTAAGTTGGCTTTTGACTTTGTGATAATTATCGTAAATGTGTGTAAATAAATGTATTTAAACAATAAATGTTTATTTGTATTTAGTATGTTCTCGATTATTTTTATTGTACCCGCATGCTAACTTTACCGTGAAACAAACATGTAATATCGGCGGCCGACCTTTAATTAAGGGGTAGTATTTAAACGCACATAAAAAAAGTCCTTCTTTAACCCAAAAAATCCAAATTCACATCAAAATTACTGATTGGATAGCAAAAACTTGAGAAAATGTTATATTGGGTGTGTACATTTTGTATATTAAGCAAAATAAAATCACAAGTTCGAATTTCGAGCCAATAACGAGCGATCTATTTTATCTATGCCAGTGTTGCCATTCAGGGAAAAAGAAATCTATTCATTATCCTGCATTGCAGTCTGTAAAGCTCTTTACCCATTCATTGCCGAGCGACAGATTACGCTGAGCTTAGAGTCATGAAATTTGGTATGTAGATAGCTGGACGTCTGAAATAACACATAGGCTACTTTTATTCCAATACTCCCACGGGATAGTTGTTCTTAACACAACACCTCAATGAAGATTACGATATAAACTTTGGGATTTCCCACAGGAATTTTGTAAAATCCCGGAATTTCAATTGTAACTACCAGATCGAATAGTTTACGCGTGCGAAGCCGCGGGTAAACTAGTTACGTAATAAATTGCAACTTATATTCGTGGCGTACCGCTATTTATCTTAAAGTAAAGCATTTTTATTATTGCACAGACAATAATGACTAACGCATACATATCATTGTAACTCTTTTTTAGGGTTCCGTAGTCAACTAGGAACCCTTATAGTTTCGCCATGTCTGTCCGTCTGTCTGTCCGCGGATAAGCTCAGAGACCGTTTGTACTAGAAAGCTGTAATTTGACATGAATATACATATCAGTCACGTCGACAAAGTGGTACAATAAAAAAAAAATAAGTAAGTAGTAAATATATCAAATTTACAAGGAAAATTATAGCGGCTAAGATTGCTCGAGAATTATTAGTAGTTTAAGAGTAGATAGCAGCCTAAGTTATAAAATATGCCTAACCTTGGAAGATTCAGTATACATACGAAATCCTTAGAAAAATATTATTTGATTTTTTTCGTAATGGCTACGGAACCCTATCCCTGGCGTGTACGACACGCTTTTGCCTGTTTTTTTTTTTAAATATAGCTTCTATTTTCATACAACATACAGCAGTTTACCTATATGAAACAGCATTTTTTTGACAGTTATTAGTCGCCATCAGATATTTCGAAGCGGCCACGGCCAAGGTGATCAAAAATATCGAAACATGAACAAATGGTAATACGCTCAATAATCAGAGGTGCGATATTATTAATTGCAGCATTCAAATATACCTACCTACCAATTTAAAACAAACACATTTTTTAAAAATATAACCCGATTATTAAGAAACAAATATAATAATCACATTAATAAAGTAATTTCAAAATAAAAGAGTTATTCACAAATCTGTACTTGTCTCTTTTCTACCTCCATAGGAATCTAGTTAACTCTGAGTTTGCCGAATAAACTTTTTCTTTCTTTCTTTTCGGCACCGAGCGAAAGTCGAATACCGGAAAATAGTACTCGTACCGCACCCAACGTGTCCAGACCCAGAAGTCTTATATATCGAAGTCGAACAGGTCTACGAGAAAATCGGTGGGTACAATGTTAAATATGTACTAGTATTTTTATGATTGTTGGAATCGTCTAATGAACCTTCGAAAAAAGTAAATAAAACACAATATTCATGGAATAAATATCTATTTATACTGCGAATGCACACTTTTTCAGAGCTAAAAAATAAAAATGGTTTCTTTATAAAGCAGCCTTGCCTTTCGTCGAAGTGCACAACCATCTCTGATATTTTATTCGAAAATGTGTGTGTGGTAAAATATCTCAGAAAATTACGAGTGATTCTTCATACGGCATCACAAGTGGCACTCGTAGCTTGATTTAGACGTCGCATTCCGAGGTTAACAAAAAATATCAAGGGCTCATTCAAGGAGCACGATAGATTGGTCACAACAATGAATAAGATATGACCACCAAAAGCTAAGACCCTCGAATCTAGCTTATTGTGATTCATGCCTGAGGCAATAATGCGTAGTCAGGGCTCTACATGTCTGGTCGAATGTACATGAGTGTTGACAACTTCAGTTGACATGCCGCCACCCGCGCGGAGCCCATAATATTGAAAATGTTTTAGTATGTATTAGCAGTGCGTCGCGATGATTGTCAACTATGCACCTAGCAACTTTTTGGAGGCTTTTAGTTTTAATAGTAGATTGTTCAACAAGGGACTAAAACAAGCCATAATGACACGAGATGTTTAGCCACCCGAGCAGAGCGAGGCATTATGGTTGTTTAGTCTCGCGTTAAACACTCTACTTTTCACTTTGAATGCGAGGAAAAAAAACAAGGTTTTGTTCAAAATTACAATAATACCTACTTGTTAAAAACGTACGCTTGACTAATGGACAGGCAATCTGTTCAAAACTCAAATAGCAAAAAAAAATTGTGTCACGGTTTTTTCTTTTCTTTTATTGTTTATGAAGTGACGCTTACAAAGCTTGCATATTTAGCCTACAGTTTCAAAATTGAAAACTATTTTAAAACTAATTGGACTATGCATAATAAACTGAATTAATCCTTAATATAATTGAATAGATTCATATTCGTAATTATTAATTGTGTTTCACGAAATTAAATCGTGTTATTTTTAAATATTTTTGCGCAGTTGTCATTTTGAGGTTATTTCCATGCCTAAAAGTCCTCCATTTACAAACATCGTGTTGGCTGTAAAAAAATATTACTCAGTTCAGTTCAGTTTCTTTATTTGCTTTCAACAGATACAAGTATCATGCAAAATTGTGTACAATTAAAAAAAACTTAGCTTAAATCATGCATATATAATTCAAAATGAACCCCTAACCTAACTTTAATCCCTAGAGAATAAAAAGGAGCTTTAGTTCCGATATGCAGAGCCTAAAGTAACATTTTAAGAGCATGAGAAGTGAAAAAGTGCTTTTTAATGTCTAAGGTTTGTTATTAGGTATGATTTTGTTTCCACGACTGAAAACAAGTGTTTTATTATTTAATTCTAAATAGTGATCCGGTTCGAAGGACCAATATTTAAAATTGAATAATAAGGCACTTATTTTCGATCGTGAAAACAAAATTATAATGACAAATTAATTAAAGACAATAAAAAATATTATTAAAATGAAAAGGCTCTATATATTTGTGTATCTAATACTATTCATCAAAACGATTTGAGTTTTACTTAATTTTAAAGAGTGACTGGTTATTACAGTATGTAGTTTTTTTTTGCGAAATCAAATGCCGAACGAGTAAGTGAGCCACCTGATGACTGATGATAAGTAGGTAACCACCACCACCCAAAGATAATCGCAACACCAGAACATTGCAAAAGCTTTATCAGCCTAAACGGCTCGGCTGCGACACCGACACCGAACCTCAGCCATTGCGCAAGACCCTACCACCTACAATAACTTAAGTTAATGACTTAAAAACTTAAGTTAATGACCTGGGACAGTGCCACAGGAAGGCAAAATTGCTAGAGATCATTTTCAAACTGTCTGCGTTAAAACTATAGTTTTAGCCATAGCGACACTATTTGCCTGAGTCATGCTATAGTATAGGTAATTGAGTGAGTAAGTACTTGGGTATTTAGCCTAATTGGAAATAGAAATTCCAAGCCCTCTTCGACATATACTTATGTTTCAATTTCGCGAATGTAGTTTGGTACTTAAGGTACTGTCTTTTATGTTTTCCTTAAACTATTTAATGTACATAAATATGTACAGTCGGTACAATAAAGATCTTAAGTATAGTATCTAGGTGACGCTTGCACGAGGGCGCTTTATTTTATTTTTATTAATTATTATTAGCTTTATATTATTATTAGTGATTTAATCAAAATACAAAATAAAAACCAATAATCTGGGGGCACGGCAGTGCCCCCGCCAAGTCAAGCAAAAAAGCGGCAAGCCCATATCATCCTTTTCTCAAAGCAGTTCAGTCCATTTTCGACCCCCCTATAACTTCCTTGTGGATAAAACTAGAAGCCTGAATTTTTAACAACCAAGCAGGAATTGTATAAACACAGTATATTTCAAATTTCATTCAATTTGAACCATTAGTTTAAGAATTATAACCAGTCAAAGTTTCTTAATTTTGTCACTCACTCACTCACTGACTGACTGACCGATCATCAAAACTCTAAGGCACTTCTAGCAGACATAGACGCTTGAAATTTAGAATACAATTAGTGCTTAGTGTATATATAAAGGAAACTCTAAAATTTTTTGCAATTTTGATCCAGTTTTCAAGAAACACCAACTGCATAAATAACTTTGTAATCCCATATAAATATATTTTAAATAAAATTATGACTTGGCAATCACACTAAACAACCTAATTTTATATAATATGTATTACTTGTGAGATATATACATTGTGTTTTCACTTGTTGGACAAGTCAATCTATTTATTTAAAACATAAAAGGTTTTTAATATTGATATGGTCACTATAAGAAGGACCCTTAAGTAGGGACTAAATAAATTAACCGACTTGACATTACATGGATCCTACAACTTTTTTGCGGTAGAAGAACTGAGTGGCGAGACTTGTAAAAAGGTAGCGGAGAACTGTAAAAAGTGCAGTTTGCAAGATAGCCAAGTAAGTTCCATTTTTTGCCAACGGTATTAAGATTTTGCCCCACTGTACTGTACATACACATGTCATTCCGCACCAATCATCTACCTATCATAATTCGAGCAGACAACCATATTGACATGAAAGGTCACGTTAATATATTTTTATAAATAAAAAAAACTTTTGGTATCCATAATTTGTGTTTATTTATCTAAGTACAGCTTTTACAGTTTCTACAAACCTGATGTTGACATTTACAAAGATACATTTCCTAGCAGATAAAAATCTGCTAGGAAACCCTAGAGTTACTTACTAAGTTAAATACTCAAACCTGTCCTAGTTAGACTTTTGAAAAGCTGCAAACATTTTCAGCGTTCTTTCAGCTCCGGGGAAACCAACTCTTACACAGCAGTCGCTTACATTGTGTGAAATGATTATTTTGGCAGAGTAACCTACTCGTACACGATATATTATGTCGTGGCCTGCTCCGGTATCGGTCAGTGAACTTACACTGTGTTTATTGTTTTTCTACTATACCCTACCCATCCATGTTGTTATTGGCACAAATCATATTTGTTTTACATGGTAACTCTTGTGCAACCAGGTACGATTATGTAATAAAGCTGGCCTTGGCACACTTAAATAAAACTAAATGTGACCTACTCATGTGCATATTTCTACACGCACCTATTTAGTTGATGCTTGGGTATATGAGTATACTTATGGATACTTTTTTTAGAGTCAAGTGGGGTAAACGTACGCAGTGGGTAAGTGTATGCAATATATGAAATATGGAACACCCAAATACTCCTACATATTTTATTCCAAATTTGCTAATTTCGATTTTCAAAACTCCGATTTTCACAATTCCTAAGACATATAAATTCCATTTACTTACTTAAAAACACGAAATTTATTTTTCAGAATTTCAAAAGATCGATTTTTTTAATATTCGATTTTTAAAACTCCGGATTATAATTGAGTCGGATTTCTTATTGTTCGGTTTATTAAAGTTCGTTATTTTGAAAATCGTAATTTGAAACATTAGGTATTTTTAATTTTCAGATTTATAATAATCGGATTTATTAAGAATTGGAATAGCGTCATATTAGGAGTTTTAAAACATTCGGAATTATAAAAATCGGTATTTTGAAGTTCGTGATTCCGACTTTCAGAATTTAGTGTTTCGTAATTATGTAGTGTAGGTACCCTTACCCCACATGACTCTGTATTATTTTGTCATTTTTTCAGTGAAGCTGAGGGGTGTTACTGTTCAATAACCAAAAGAAGCTATTAATTGATACTGTATTTAAAATTTCTGAGATGACTTAATAAACTAGGTTGATGCAGATTCCTTGTCTGTGAAGAGGTAAAAAGAATAAAAAACTCCAAACCCAATGAGGCAGGTATGTATATATAGTAGGTAAGTACCTCTAAGTATACAATCGGTGCGATGTAAATAATCCTGTTGTTTATCCAATGCCCCTAATAGTAGTCCTGGTGCTCAGAACGGTAAGCATCTGAGCGCAGTCATGTATCATACACATAAGAAAATAATCCGACAACCTAAGTAACGACCGCGCGCTTCAATGTTTCAGGGAACTCCGTATTAAAGAATACATTTATAGCCTTTAAAACTTTAGTGGCTGTATAAATGTTGAAATAAAAGTACCTAAATCTGATTCAGATGCGAGGCTGGGTACCGTAATATTTAGATAGGTATTGAAATGTTCGGCGATAAAATATAACGTACTAAAAAGAGCAGCACGTAAATAAGTTGTAATATGATTTATAATTCGAAAAGTTCAATTCGTTTTAGGTGAAACAAAAAGTAATCTGTAGAAATTTGGTTAAATTTTATATCTATTGGTATAATACAATCGAAACAATTAAAAGGTAAATAAAAACTACTGCTCTGTAGTTTTAATTTGGACATATTAGTCTCTATATGATATTTCCGAAGGCAAAAACTAATTACACTTGTCTCGCAAGTGAACTAGTTGTGTAAGGAAAGGGTGTCTTAAGTTAACAAAGTTTCTCCCTCCGATATATTCAAACATCAGCAATCAACCTATTGTTGCATTTACATCAATTACAAAAGTTTTCTATATATAGTCTCTCTCTCCTAGTATAGTTTGGAATTAATTGATTGCAAAGCTTTTAGTTAGCTAACCCTGTATGCTGTTGCAAATACTTAGCAAGTTTAGTTTTGATTCACTTCCACCACAGCGGTCGGATTGACTTGAAATTTGGTATACTATACATAAATTATTTGAGGTACAGGGAAGAGTAGAGGGCTAGAGGGGCAACGGCCGGGTCTCGCGGCCGATATCCCATAAGATGGACAGACTCCATAAAATCATCCACAATTGTTCCCTTACTGAGTGCGCGTGCAGTGCCATAAATAGAGAGAGAGACGGAGAAGTCTCGCAAAAGCCGCAATCAATCTACAAGTCAATCCATGACCACGACCACTTCATCAGGAGTGTACGACTAAGAAGAAGAAATAAATTTTAAAGGTTGGATAACAATTCAAGTACAGCCAACAAAAAAATTGGTACTTATTACAAATTAAATTTTTAACAAAAACTTAACATTAATCAGTAGTTAACGTTGTTCTTAACCCCCGACGCCAAAAGAAACCAAATCTAACATCAATTTTGTTGTTTTCATGAAATTAATTAGTGCCTCTACTTTACTTTCGACCACTAAGACATCGTTGGTATTCTGAAATGAAGGATAATCATGCTATTTTATACAATTGAATTTAATAGAAGACGTCGTCAGCACCGATGGATATTTTGTTCGTCCTCGAGTGAACTAGCATGAAATGAACGAAAATTTCAGGTAATTAGTTGATGTTTGCTTGTGATGTTTAGTAGGTAAATTAACAGCAAAATTTTATTAAAAGTAGGCCCAATAACTCATTATACTTACCGAACTAACCATAGTAAGTGATAACTAAGAATTAATTAGGTAATAGTAATATAGCCGCTGGTCAGGGCTTATATCGATCAAAACATATTTATACTGAACTTCTTTTGTTTTTATGACCATAACGCAAAACATAACAGTGAATGGCTACGGGCTACGGTGTACTTAAAGGGGACGCTTGAAGAGAAACTGGCAGCCAACATGGCGTCCCCGCCCTTAACTTAATACTCCCCTCCCTGAAACGCCTCGCCTGTCACAGCTGTCATTTCGAATTTATCGGAAACGTCAATAGCTCGGTCAACATGTCTCATACGGGTCCATATTGGATCGCATATCTTATTGGAAGTCCAAATGTAATATTTATCAGAACGATCGTTTGTCATAACTCTTTTTTCTCTGAGTCCAATAATTGTTCAGAATTGTTTTAAAACAAACCTAACCTAACCCATATTTTTCTATAGGATGACTATTTAGAAAATTCAGAAAACTTGTAAGGTTTCAGTAGGAAAAAAAATAACAAACGATGATTCGGACAAAAATTACGGTATCGACAGCGAACGTATACTGGTACAAGTGCATAATCATAAATTTACAGGAGAGCTGTTCTTGGTTCCAAAACCTGTAACTTTCTCATTTTATGATATAACTTTTCAAATTTTGCATTGGTTCCAAAGAAAATATTTGCTTTCTACCTGTATTCATGGAATTTTGAAATTTCTTATAGTTTTTGAGAAAATTGCAGATACACTACTATACGCGTATTTTACATCTTGTAGTTGTGCGGTATACTGAGCTAATTACCACTTGCTCCAGTATACGGCGTAATGCGTAGATTACTGATCTAACGATATTTTTTATATTGTATATGAATTTTTAGATGAAATACTTATATGGCTTGCAATGAACAATAAACAGATGCTCTTTTTACCTTCATCTATTGATTTATAAACGTTTTTATCACTTGCATCAATATACGCTAACATTAGCATGCCACTTGTACCAATATACCGCTAGTAATTTTTAAACGTGCTATACAAAATACAGAAATATACCTTTATAAAAAACCTCACTTGAAATATAAATGGTTTTTATTAAAAAAGTAATTGTATTAAGTGCTTTAAATTAATGGAAGCACATTAATGGATTCGTAATTCCTGTTCAAATATGTCGTATTTTATTGTGAAAGGTTCCTCATGTGATACATATATCGCATCGCACCCATTTGTATCCACATAACGGTTAAGTTTTTGTGCCTCTTCAGGTTCCGTACCCAAAGGGTATGTATAAACGGAAACCCTACTTCTATAAACTACTTCGCTGTCCGTCCGCTGTCACCAGGCTGTATCTCATGAACCATGATAGTTAGACAGTATGAAATTTTCACAGATTATGTAAACTGTAGTCGATATATAATATATATATAAAAAATAGCAAATAAATATTTAAGGGGGCCCCCATACAAAAATGTAATTTTTTTTTGCATTTTTTTGCTAATCCTAATGAAAGTTGTATTTAGATGGTATGGAACCCTTCGTGCGCGGAGTCTGATTAGCACTTTGCTTAAGGCTTTGAATGAAATATTGAGTCAAAGTCAAAATAATCTTTATTCAATTAGATTTAACAAGCACTTATAAATGTCAAAATTGACCACCGGTTCGAAAAAACCTCTGCTGAGAAGATCTGGCAATAAAACTAGTATATTTTTAAACAGATTTTACAATCAGATTTTAGTGATATCTATAGCATTCACAAGTAATTTACACAACTACATATTTAAAACAGTTCTCAATTCGTATTTGGAGTAAGCACCGCCAATGCGGATCGGATAATTATTTCCAAATTTCCCTATCCATGATAAATTATTAATTTTTATAAATCGCCTTATATATTAATGTCTCTTGAACAATAGATTTAATAATAATAATAATAATAATAATAATAATAGAAACGTTTATTCGCTAAGTCGAAAATACATATTATAAGTAAGTTAATTTAACAAAAAAAAAACCATAAAAAAATATTAACGACAGTATATTGCGAAATCGCGAAACGGTCTCAGCTAGCATAGTGTTGGCCGTAGAGGCCACGCTGGTCTTCCGCTGAGACCGCTTGGCGACTTCACGGAAGGCGACATAAATTCAAAAGTAATCTAAAAAGGAACAATAGAAAGTAAATAATTTAAATAACAATAATGAAAACAACAGAACGCAAAACCAGACAAAAGACACGTGCACAAGAATAAATTATAAACATCACAGTAAAAGAAAGAGACGACACACCACTCAACCATCCATAGACCACAGACGTCGATATGCACAATCTGCCAACTGTCATGTCATATCCCATCTGTGGCCTATGCCGATTTAAATTTTGTGTCTGTTTCCGAGTCTTGGAAACTTCTATAACTTCATACGGTTTACCCGTTTTCGCCATATACAATAGCCAGGTACCATTTCTTAGGTGTGTATAAAAAAATGTGTATAGGGGGTTATTAAAAAACCTGTACTATACTTTAAACCACATTAGGGTTACTATTACTAATATGATCCAAGTAGAAAAATACTGTGATTCGAAAAAAAAAGTTTTGCATGGAAGTGGAGTCGAAAGAAGATTTTTAATTTCGATGTTTTTCCCCACTTATATCGTATTAGTAATCAGTAGCCCTAATATGGTTACAGTATAGTACAGGATTTTTTTTATCAACCTGTAGGTATATTGAAATTTTACTGTTCTCATTTAATTAAAAGCATTGCATGCCTTCGCTTTCTTTTGGGGATGCTCAACTACCAGAATGCAATGTAATACTGCAATGTTATATTTCTAGCACGCGTACATGTAGGTATAGCCGAGGAAACTGAATCACGTACCAGGGTGGAACCGTTGTACTACCAATGTTATGTTAACATCATACATTTGCCCAAGAAATATAGCGAAATAGATCACGAAACTTCCACAATTGGTACATGATTCAGTTTCCTTGACTGTCTATGAGAAAAAACGGCTATTTAAACTTGATATAACGACCAAAACATGATTTTTTTATATAATTACTATCAAATTATGTGCTCGTAGAACAGTTTAAACGGTCCGCATGCGGCGACGGCTAGCGCGTACACTGAGGCAACTGCCAGTTACACTCGACTTCCCCGGCCCCGCGACAATATCGTGCCGGTATAGTGGTGCATGTCAGTTGCCTCAGTATACGTTGCACCGATTAGCAAAACGGTGTTAGATGCATTCATATACGTCACTTTATTTCCAAAACTAATAGGAAATATCCGTGCAAATTTTTTGTGGTAGGTAAATAAGGAAATATTAATCCAAAATTGCAAAAAACTAAAAATCAGAAATTTGACACTTGTACCAGTATTCGTAGGAGGTATACGGTATGACTAGCGAAGAGTATGCGAACTTTGGCGATCCCGTCTCATACACCTACTCATCGTACTTCTGCTTCGCTCACTCTTGATTGCAAATTGCCGTGTGCCTGCTACGAGTATCTAGAATGTCAAGGGAATCAAATACTCACCGAGTGGGCATGGATAAGAAACGCTAGTTGATAGAACTCAGGGACTTTCTCAAACGGTGTTGGTTTGATATTGAGTTTTTATATGTACAATCTCGGACAATCCCACGCTTTTTAGGGTTCCGTAGCCAAAATGGCAAAAACGGAACCCTTATAGTTTCGCCATGTCTGTCTGTCCGTCCGCGGCTTTGCTCAGGGACTATCAATGTTAGAAAGCTGTAATTTTGCTCGGATATACCTGTAAACTATGCCGACCAAAATAGTACAATTAAAAATTAAAAAAAAAAATTTTTTATGGTACCTCCCATG